>NC_080671.1:180662224-180962224 GCF_030247195.1 Topomyia yanbarensis | reverse complement strand
GGCGGGGTGGTTTGGATTTAATTCAATACGGTGTGTGCTGCTTAAGAGTGTTGCGTTTGAAAAAAATATATTTATTTTTATGCATGTGTGTGCGTTGTAACTTGTTAATCCATGTTTACGGCGCTTAGTAGCTGCGTAGGGTAAAGAGCCTATTGGTTTTCATGTTTCATATTTCGGTTATATGTTTTTTATCAGTAATCAGTAAATTTCATATTTCATTGAGAATCTGTATATTTCCGTTGGCGGGCGTGGGCTTCCTCATCACAGCTCTCAATATGGAACTTTTCTTTTGAATATATTTTCTGGACAGACTAGCCTATTTTAGTTCTGGTGCAACAAACATGTTTGACGATCCACGCCTGGCTAATTCGTCGGCCACATCGTTACCATCGATTCCTTGATGGACAGGTATCCAGAGTATCATTACTTTATTCCGAGTTGCCAGTTGTTGTTAAGATGTGATGTACTCCAAAACCAGCTTGGACTCACATTCTGACGACCCTAATGCCAACAGTGATGCTAGGCTGTCCGAAACGAAACTACAGACTTTTGCATGTCTTTAGTTTCGTTTCCTACAGACCTCCGAGCAGATGTATATTGCATATTTCTCTGCCTGGAAAACTGTAGGCCACTTTCACATTGATATCGCTTCTTTAATTCTTGGTCCGTAGACTCCCGAGCCAGTCAGCTCACCCATTTTAGAACCATCCGTATAGAATGATATTGTACCTTGAGGCGGGAGCCCCTACATCCCATATCTGACGATCCACTATGTGGACCTCATATGAGATATCGAAGTTCGGTTAAGCCTTCATTTTATCTTGAACTGTAGTCAGGACAGGGTTTAGTTTGAGTTCCTTTATTATACTCAGGTGACCATTTTAATTCCCCATCAAATAATGGTTTACCCTTTAGCACTTCCAGAGAGCTAAGTCTCGCCTTCATCATAATCTTTTTTGTGCAATGAAGTATGGCTTCCATAGCTGTAGTGGGTGTTGATTTCATAGCGCCTGTGATAGAAAATATTCAACACTTTGATGATCACTGCATGAGAGTGTAATCCGTCAGGTTAACAATTTAGCACTGGGTGGAAATATACTCATTTTTGTGTATACATTTCGTAGAGTGTATTTGTTTATGCAACATTATGCTTACCGCTGTTCTGTACCGTTCAAATTTAGTTGTAAATTTTTGTTCATTTTCGCGTTTGTTATGTGTTAGTTATGTGTGTACAGATAGGTGTAGAAAACTTTGTTGAACATTTTTGTATACATAACATAGGGTTTAGGTAGGTTACCGCTCTCCTCTTGCTGTGAAATGGGAGCTGATTATGTTCCGCATCGGCAATGATAGCTATGTGCTCGTCTAACCGATTTGTTTTGGTCGTGATGAAGGCGGCCGTTGTAGTTTCTACAGAAAGTTTTTTTGTCCCGTTTGGACGTTTTTTCGCTGGAAAAATCCAGCCAGTTCTAGTGTGCGGAAAATGTTCCCGCAAAAGTGCCGGCCTGTGGTTCGGGAACTAGTGCTTTGGTGTCGGGTCGCCGGAAGAGGAAGCTAAGCGTCACTGACTTCTCCGTCTAAATATATATTTAGGACCCAGAAGACGCCTTTCCGCTCTCGCTGTGAAGGATCAGGGAGAGCGAAGCAGGACGGCCAAAGGTGCCCCCTGGGAAGTACACAACGGTGTCTTCTGGGATTTCTCGCGGGGAGCGAGTTGATCCGGCGATAATTCGCCATCGTCACTAAGGAGGTTCCAACAAAGGAGCCAAGCTCACCTTCCTAGCTAACAGTCAAGGACCGCTGCCGGAGCATCCAACGAAAACCAGCAGGAGAGCACGGCCGTTGGAGTTCCGGCCGGTCGGAAAAACCGTCGCATTCTCGCCATTGTCAACAGCAGCGTACCATAAGGAACGACAAGTAGTGGAGAATCGATCGGAGAAAAATGAACACGGTAAAAATTAGTTTATTCATTTCCCCTTTTTGTTTGTTTTGATACAAAAATCCGACATTCTGGTAGAAGCACCTAGCGCGCCCTCACAAGAAGGGTCAGCCGGGCACTGAGTAGTGGGCAAACCGCTACTTACAAGAGGGTCAAGTAACAGGAAATAGGTTTTGTCGGACGGATTCTCTTTTTTTCGGGAGACTTTGTGAAAATGCTAGATATTTGAAGGCGAAGGAAGGATGATTGTGCCAGACTGTACATGTGGATCTGTTCACTAAGCGGACCCTTTATTGGAAATTCAACCCGCCTCTACCATACAAAAATCCGATTCAATAATTTGAATATTTATTCCTTAACTAAACATTATATTTATTCCTGATAATTAGCCGAAGTTTGTTAAAATACCGAGAAGCCCGATTTCCAAAAGATTCGAGCTTAGTTCCTACGCGTTTGGCTATCGCTCATTTCCTGTAAATGCCAGCCGCAAATCTTGATTTGTATATCCACGAAATCAGTTGATACAAGTTGTTTGACACACCTCGAAAGGATAAGCCGCTGTGCAAAATTTGCTCAATCAAACCTGATTAACAGGTCGTTAACAGGTTAATAGATGAAAAACATTAAAGGATCTCTTGAATATTCAAAAACTCGAATTTGTACTTTTGACGCTAAATGTCTTAAAAACGTCAATTTTTTTTTAAAGATAGCCGTTATGGAGATTGGAAAATTTTGGAGTTCAATTGAGACTTGAGTTTGAAAAGGCAACTTTTGTTACTTGTTGAGGCAAAATTTCTTATAAAAACGTCTAGCAATTTTTTAAACAAGTTGCCTTTCTAGTAATATTAATTTTTAAAACTGAAATTCCCGAAAAAATAAAATTGTTTTAGGAATTAACATCAGATCGTGACGATTCATGCATTTTTAAGATATACATAAAATAAAAGCTTTTTAAGCTCAAGTCTCATCTTAACTAAAATATTGTCCATATTCCAGAAAGGCATTTTTTCGAGATTGAACCAGATCGCGACAAGTCATGGCATTATGTGTCATTTTTTACCGACTGAGCTCAAATGTTTCGTAAAGAAATTATTCGATGTGCTAAAGCTTTTTAGGTGCATCCGATTTGAAACTTCAGGGCCACCATAAATATTTGCATTCCCTGTACAGCAAAACTGAGTAAAAAACTTTTAGGAGCTGTGACCTGCTTAGATTGCTGATTACAGTGTATATCATTAGATTTGATCACCAGTTCAAGTGCCAGACCAATATTCTGGTTATGTTTTCGCACGTGCAGATAAAACAGGCTTTTATGATCTATTCTTGATAAAGGCTTTCCACATACTTCGAAGAGAATCGACAGGAAATAATACATCAAGGGATGATAATTGACCACATTTGTGATTTACCATCCTCTGATTTTTCTTTTCATTTATTACATCTCCTGTAATTTTTGCCTCTTTTTTCCTAATCTATAAATTCCAATTTTGCGCCATTCATAAACTCTCCTGAAAAAAAACCCTGCTGATGGTAACATGAACGTCGAACAAGATTCGTCATCAAAGACTGCGACTTCCAGTTCAAAATCATACACATTGACTTCGGTTGGATCCTATCTGTTTTTCCTTTGGATCAATTATAAGCCGAAAATTGTTGTTAAGGTTTTGAATGAATTGACGCAAGAAAATATTCATCCGTGGATAGAGAATGATGAATCACGAAAGCTTTCCAAGATCAGCTCATAATTTTGAAATGTTGTATGAAACAAGCAAATTGCGCTACCGGCTCAAGGCGTTTATGAAGGATTACCACAACTACTTGCCCGCTCACAACATTGAGATCGAGGGCGTAGTCATCGTAGTTTTGATTTGTCATGCGTGGAGCTACTGAAGCACGAGGTTGGTTGTTTCAAGTACCTCTTGCTTCAGTGAGCGAAAATTTGGTGCTGTAATCGCACTGGAAGGGACAAAATGGTGTGTCCTTTCAAACTTGTGTTTGGTAGCCGTTGGTGTGACAATTGCACAGAAAATTATGGAGATGACTATTGCCTTGGAAACGCTGAAAAGTGTGTCTACTATGAAAAGAATCCACATAGTTATGTCTCGCGTACTGAGGAATCTGAAGTCTCACGCGACATTTCAATCAGAGATCCGGTCTGGCCATCAATCAGCAAGTGTACCAGGAGGTGTGTCTTGAGAAAATTCTTCTGCCGTTCTTAAAGGAGCATTAAGCAGCGAGAAAGTACGTCTTCTAGCCGGACAAGGCGTCTTCCCGTTACGCCAAGAAGACGCTGGAGTATCTTGAGCATCAAAAGAAAGGAACCCGACCAACTTGCCCCAGTGCCGTTCCATTGAGGATTTTTTCTACTCCCTCAGTGCCCTAGTGTACAAAAATTAATTGGCGAGCCAAGGACATGAAGTAGTTGACCACCAAGATCCCGAATTGCATCCGAAAGGTGGACGTCGGTGCCGTCCAGCGCTCTTGTGAGAGCATCGTGACTAAGTTGCGTCGTACGGCTGACCAGGGCACCTTCTCCAATATTCATTCCATATCAACTTTTGATTAGGGCTAATAAGATTTGTAAACAAACTTTTGTTTTACTGATTTAATGTTATTAATTTCAACTCAGAAAACATTTGAAAATGATTCTACCAAGAGTAAAGATGTTGATTCATGTGCATTTTTCATGAAATTCAAATCGGTTGCGGAATAATGAGCGAAGTAAGTTTGTTTACAAAAATCTCATTAGCCCTTTTAAAGAATTAATTCTCATTTTTTTTTATTGAACACCTGTTACTTGTTAAAATCTATACTTATTTAGTTTCGTTGTTGTTGAGCCGTTCAGAAGTTTAGATATAGAGGAAAACTAAATGTTTACACGGTGTTTCGCGTCACGAAATTTTAAACAATCGCTGCTTTGTTATTTCTTGATGGATTTTCATTTCTGACCATCACCTGGATCGGAGGCTCCTAGTTTAAAAACTGTCAGCTTTAAGTTATTGTGCTCAATCAACAACACCTTTAAAACATCCGTAAAATTGTAAAAATGTTTGAAAACAGACAAAATGCGTTAATTATTGATTGATTCGGCCACCAATTGACTCGAAGAATTCTGGATGGAATTTCTTTTGTAAATTTATTATTGTGTTTCAATAGCACGACATCGAAAAATCATCAAATATATTATGAAAATAGTGAGACTGGCAGCCATGCTAACCTTCCAAATAGTAAAAGTAAGAAGTTTGTTTTTGACACTTTCTAATGTCAAAAATCTGTCAGCTCAAAGGAGTTGCACTTTTGATCACACTTTTGATTCATCGCACTTTCAAACTGTGCAGTTCGATTTGATGTGAACTGTGCAAAAGGTAAAATTTTGCATAGAACAACTATCCTGAACACAGACATCATTTTGGTGAGTACCGTCGATTGTCTTGTATGTAGCTCACCTGGGTTCGATCCCCAGAGTTAGACATTTTTCTAACCCTAAAAAATAGGCAAATGACTCCAAGTTTAAAATCTGTATAATCGAAACAAAACAAACTTTCGAATCATAAACGCCTAATTTACAAATTAATTTAATTATCAATTTAATCCAATTTAATTTTATTTCCTACGAATTAATATAAGTTGACCTATTTATATCCTAAAATTCTCTTGTACCTTGTTTTACCCCTAAGTAGTAATTATGTATCTGCGTGAAAGTAAATACGGTCAGACTTTGCTAGCATTTTATTAATTCACAGCGGTAATCTTTAACCCATCCCCACAGGAGTACACCGAAAGCGACCTGCTCCGCCAGCAACAAAAGCTCGGCGACGAAATGGATCGCTTACTTTTTGCCTATTAAAACGGAATCATCCCTCCGCCAAATCACTTCCATCCCTAGGGTTACCACGGAGCGTACCCAATAATGAGGAGAATGACCCACGCTGAGCGCTGCCTCTTCCCTTTCCCTTCCGCTAACGACCAACTGCTTTTATCGAGCCGAATCAGAGCACTGGACGATTTGAGTAATTTATTATTGTGTAATTACATTTTTATTACCCTCTGTGGAGGCTGAAAAGCTGCCACTTTTATTGCCGTGTCGATTACCACGCCGCGAAGGAATTCCGCTTGACCATTAAAATGGGCCTAGGAAAGTGCTTCATATTTGCCGCAGATTCCTGCTGCTTTTGGCGCGCGCTGCGCTTCGAGTCTTGTTGTGAGTGGCGGTTAGGATCCAGCAAAACAAACTGTTGTTTGCTTTGGCGAATTATCCCCGGGAAGATGTTTGTCAGTTTTTCTTCTTCGCTATAATTTTCTCCGATCAAGTGAGACTAATATGTTTTCCCAACTACGCTTACACTTAAAATTTTTACTTACGTTTCATTTGAATAAACATTGTGAAGCCCTCTTACCTAGAAAGAGATAATGGAAAAAACAGAAATTAGCCATATATACAATTACAATGCTAACTGTGTGAAACCCAGTATGAATGGGACTCAAAGTAAATAGATTCTAAATCGTTTCTTTTGAAAAAAAATTAGAAAAGACCCAATTATGCCACCATGACGACTGTCGATCCGAGAATTGAAGCACCCGCCACCGGGAGTAATAGAATTAAAAGCTCATGACAGAGCATCTGTTGACGGTTCACCTGTTTTAATTTCCTCCCTGACCTGGCTCGGACTCGGTCTGCCCATTGGCAATGATGGTCAGAAGCCGATGACGGCTTGGAGTCTCAATCAAGCGGAACGGCGAGCTAAATGGAAAATTATATCATCAATTTTTTTTTCTTCCCGTCAGCTGGCACACTTCCTTCGACAATGAAAGTAGCCGGGGCGCTTATTTTTTTCTCCTTCAGTTGTTATCTTCATTTGAGCCGAGGCAGAAATCGACTGGTGGCCCCAGGTGTTTTCTGTGTGTGGGGTAGAATGTTCGATTGTGCCTCTAATCGATTAGATCTAAATCGAACGATGGACGATCGATTGACGGATCCGCTCTGTGATGGGTGAAATTCAATTCATTTCGGGGGTTCTGTTAAGGAAATTGAAAAGGTTTGACATTTTCTTCTACAGTTAGATAAAACAATATGGGTTTGAATGAGGTTATTTAAAAAAAAACAACTAAAGTGTTCTGACGAAAGCCTCTCTGATGCCGTGTTTCCTAAACCTTGACTTTTACAACTTCAGTAACATGGGCGGAACATAAAGAACATAAAACTATTTGTTGTTCGGTATTTCCAGAGCAAAGAGGTGGGTGGTTGTAGCATAAACTAAGTATCGCTTTGTTAAATACCATACTTGTAAGTGAAAAATAATAAACACAGTTAGTATATACTGCCAATGATCGGGAGCCAGTCGCATGTAGATAGGGAATCGCATAGAACATGAGACTGATTTGTGATTATGGACACATAATCACATTCAATGTGATTTGACAAATATCAAATCTCGAAAGGATTGTGTTCAACTCTTTCTTCGACTCTTCTTACGATCGATCTCCCAAACCATAAAAATACCATCGGATTGTGATTACCCAAACAGGTGTCTCATTTTTCTTTGTTATGAATCGGACGTTACCCAATCAACGGAGCCGGTTGTGCCTACGCCTCATTAGACCCGCGACACGATTGTTTACTCTATAACCATTCAAAGGCAATCATCATATTTCTCTTTTGTAAAAATGACATGTTAATTTCATTCCGCAAAGCATCGACCCCCGGGGGGGAGTTTTAATGTCATGTCGAAAATTAATGATTTAAATGAAGATGGATAGAGGAAGTCCCTATGACGGAGGTCACAAAAAGTCCCTCGTCATGACTCGAGGCATCACGCGGATCGGTCGGGGCTCCAGCACGGTTATCGGACAAGGTTTGTCATTGTTGGATAATGCCGCCTACGCCGGCCTTCCGTTCCGTGGTGATGCGGAGAAGAAAATAAATGATTGATGCCCAAATGATTGCAACTGCCAAAGGCTTTCGGTGCAGACATGATTTAGAGACGTCACAAAGTGCTGCTTTTCTTCCTGTTTCCGATCCCGATTTGTAACTCACCGGGTAGCGATGATCCCGAGCATCAACGCAGATCGAAGTTTTCCCGCCGTGCTTTGCCATCCAGCAGCGAGAAACCAAAAAATCTCTTCCTTTTCAAGCTAAATTAATGGAGGCTCTTATCGTTTCTGACAGGTTAAGATTTATTATTTTAATTAATTTATTACTTTCAAAATTGCTCAACTAGCGAGTGAGGTTTTTTTTCCCAACACAGTCATGGTGACCACGGGCATTCCATTCACTCACCCCAATACCCGGCAATTGGAAACTATATTCCATTTCAAATTCCGACAGCACCTCGTTCGTCTGCGCCAACAACCGGATGATTGAGCACAAAGCCATAAAAACCAGCACAGATCTGTCATCTCCAATCAAACAACTCCTCATCATCACATCGCAGATACAGACAGAACAATGATGATTCACAACTTTGAAAATCATACCTCTGCTAATGGCCTCTATCTATCTCAAACCGTGGAGCCACAGAGGAGGGCAAACGACCCATAACGCCAAAAAACATCTATTATGTAAATTTTGTTTGTCTAAATACAATTTCGTGAATCGAGCTTTTTGTACTATCGCACCACTCACTGTTCGGGGTGCCATCATATCAGGCGGCCCCCAAGAGGGAATTTTTCACAGCGCAGGGACCAATAAAAACAGTTTCCGCCAATCATCGTTGCGTTGCGTTGGTTCGCGAAAAGGCGGGAAGTTTTTGGACAGATCGATTCGGGCTCTCGTGTCGTATGGTGGTAATGGGAGCAGACCGGGTTTGCTCTTCCCGGTCGGTTTCGTTGTCTATCTCGAAATGATTCAAAATAATGGAATTTTGAGGTTTGCTAAAAACGAGAAGCAATAATCGTTTGAGTGACTTTGCCGAGCGGAAATAGTTTCAAGTTGATTCGTCGTCCTCGATTCGGATCTGTCAGTGTTGCCATCGCTGTGGCGATGGATGTGCAGTTTTGCCATATTTACTACTGAGTGTATATAAGGAGAGTGACGATAACTGTCAAAAGTGGAATAATGATTATTTGTCAGTGTCATTCCGAACGAGACGAATCGATGTATTTTGAGAGATTGTTTGTTCGTCTGGAATGACACAGATAGTCATGATAGTTGTTTTCACTCTCCTTACATACATTCTGTTAAGCGATTGTTCTAAATAGGAATTGTAAAAATGATTACCCAGTGTACTATTTTGTAAAGAAAAGTCGAAAACTTTCTGGTTGGTAGGGGAATTATGGTTAAAACCGACACCTTAAGCTTAACACTTTTTCTAAGTTGCCACAAAACCAATAAAATTTTAATTTTAATGCACAATTCTTCTTCAGAAAATTCTTAACAAGACTTAATTTTTTCAGCGCTTCGAAAAATTAATTTCATTAAAAATTATTGATTGTAAAACTTGGAAAACAAAGTGACTTTTTGTAGACACTGCGGGTAAAACCTACACCCTATAGGGGTAAGATCGACACCCCCTTTAATTTATTTTCTCTCCACTTTATTAAAATCTTTATCTTTATTAAAAATTAGATATATGCGTGATTAATAAAGTGTGAGAATGTATGATGCAAATATGTGCTTTTTATTGCTTCATCATGTAGTGAGGGGAAGAAAGTTCGAAAGCGTAGTACTATAACTAAGAGTATTTTATGCTATAGGATTATTTATTGATATGAGTATTTCCAAATAATCCTTGCGCACATCACTGCAATCTCCAGTGTCATTTTATTTCGTAAGAGAAGATTTGCAAGCGTTCTACGTTCTGCTAATTGGATTCATTCATGGATTATAAGTGACACACACACACACTTCTTAGTAAAACTATCTTTTTCAGATTTGATTTTTCGGACTCTGATCATCAACGATCTATTGGGGTATACATAATATCATTGTCTCATTGTGATAAAGTTCGTCTAGGACAAACCAAGAGAACACTAGAAATTCGGTTTGATTAGCTTTTTGCAGAAATAGCAAAAGCTTCGATAGAATCAGATAAGCAAAAATTCCAATTTTTGATTTTTAAAGAGACTTATAAGAAATAAACATAATAAAAGTATTTCTTTGTATTTCAGCTATTACTATAGTGTGCTAATAGTGTAATTGAAGTGTCACAAAGATTCCCAGCCTTTTGTAATGAGTCGCAAGTAAACACAACCATCTTAACAGTGTGTCGGTTTTACCCTAACCAAAGGGTGTCGGTTTTACCCCAACAGCGCACATTTTTTTTATAAAACCAATTAAGAATATTGAATTTCCCAAACTCGTCTTCAATGCACCTAGTTGATCATAGGAAAGGCCGATAATAATAAGTACTGAAAAATGGGGTGATTTGAAAAGCTTTTGTTCGGTTAAAACCTTAAAATCTACCAACGAAATTTTACATCCAGACGAGTATGAACGCTGCTGTCGTATGTTTTGTTTATTTTTATGACATTCGGCGCACTAACGTAAATCCAATTTTTCTTCAAATGCTCTACATAAACGTACTAATAATAATGTATCATTATGAAATGAATAAAAATTTGATTTCTAGGAAAAGTTGTGGGGTGTCGGTTTTACCCACAATTCCCCTATAGGGAAATTATAGTTCTCAATATCAACTAGCCTGTCGCAAGGAAAGTTTTCAGTGGGTTGGAAAAATGGTCTTGTTTTCCGTTTAAATAAAGGTGATTTTTTGCTGGAGACGAACCACTGCTACCAGTATTTAGATCTATTGTGGTAAAAAAGGTGATAAAAAAAGTTGCAAACTACACAAACATTACCTCTATTTTTTCCGGATCAAATTTGTTTGAGCAACATCATTCTCCCCAAAGCTAAGTCGTACATCTCAACTGAGCAACATGTACTTTCCATGCTGGTCAACAACAACGAACTTAGTTCAGCTGATCTCTCGTTGCATTAGGGATATGGGAAAAAGCACACATAGAATACTAGACCGCCCAGAAAAATAATGAATTTTTGAAAACTCAATCGACCCACCCCTGATTCGATTCCTAGTCCCAACAGGAGTACTTGCACCAAATTTGAAGCAAATTGGACAAGTCTAGCTACCGGACCAACGTGCCTGAATTTTGCATGGGATTTTTTTAACAATTTACATGGAGAAACCCCACTAACTCGAATTTTTGCCGGTAGGTGGCACTGTATGTATCGTCTAATTGTCTACAACTTTGTCAAGCACTTCTAGTGAATTCGGCTTGGTTGAAAGAAGTTATTTAACTTTTAGTGAATTGATGTCTGAGTCAGTTTTGCATGGGGCAAATCAGTGCATGGTTGTGTCAGTACTTGATTCCCACGAACTATGCATTTTTGTGAAATAATCGTTAGGTTTAGTCCAATAGCATGTTCAGAAGAATTATAACACATAAAACGAGTTATGTTTTGGTTGGAAAATTTTCAGGGAATCAGGGGTGGGTCGATAGGAATCATTTTTTCCTGTCACTCTAATAGACAATGATACTGTTGATCATTTGCTGCTACTGGCAAGGATGAAGCATAAGGGAACCTCACTTACTGCCACTGAATGGATCAAATCGTGCCTTAAAAATCATTCCTTATCTATGAAATTAAGAAACATTCTCGTAGTTTTATCAACATATCGAGAATGCATCAAGGGAGCAATCATGGACCTTTGCAGTTTACCATGTTCTTCAACGAAGTTGGAGTTCTTATCATTCGTTCTATCTTTGAATGTATTTATTTATTTATTTATTTATTTATTGATTTATTTATTTATTTATTTATTTATTTATTTATTTATTTACTTATTTATGTACTTATTTGTTTATTTATTTATTTATTTATTTAATTCATCTGACAACACATAGTCTTAATTAATAAACAGAAATCTAATCATAAAAACGGAGATCGCGATACTTTCCGTGTGAATTTGTGCGACGGTTCTCCAAAAGCGAACAGATCCTCATGGAGATATCGGTTCGTTGAATCCAAACACCGTACGATGAAACCTTGGTTGAAGCAAGCCAGTAGAGCATGGAGGTCGTTGCGAAGCACGGAAGACAATAAGAGATAGAATCTTCCGAGGGTCTATTTCAGCGTTGATCACCTTCGCCACACGGAAAAAAATCGTTCATAAATTCATGACGATTTCGTGAACTGAACGATTTACGAAAACCGTGACCAGGTTCCTGAAATTATGAATAATAAACCTCGTATTCATGAAACTATTTGAGTTTTCTATAAACTTGTTGTTCCCGAATATATACATGGCGTTGCATTAGTGTTTGTTTGGGTTACTGTTGTTGTTCACTGGACATGTTTAGTTTTTGTTGTGATTCTTGTTCATGATTTGGGAATACACAGTCTACAGTCAAACGTTGTTCATGATTTCAAGAGCTTATTCGCGATTCTTGTGAGTTCTCATGATGTTAGCGGGATTAAAGTTCATGATTTCAAGATCTTAGTCGCAATGCTCGTAATTTCTATTCACGTTATCATGTTATTTTAGTTATGAGTAGAGTGATTTATGTTCATGATTTCAGGATCTTTGTCATGATTTTAAATATTTTTTCTCGAGTTGTGTGATTCGTGATCATGATTTCAGGATTTTAGTCGCGATTTTTGTAACTTCTGTTCATGTTGTTGTTATATTTTAGTCATGAATAGGGCAATTCATGTTCATAATTTCAGGATCTTAGTCACGATTTTAGATATTTTTGTCACTAGTTGTGTGATTTTTGTTAATAATTTCAGGATCTTAGTCACGATTTTTGTAATTTCTGTTCATGTTATCATGATATTTTATTTGAGAGCTTACTTTCAAAGAGTAATGTAACTAATGTTTATGATATCAGCAGTTTTATCATGGTATTCGTAAATTCTCTTCACCTTATCGTGATCTATTATTTTTTGGTTTTTACTCGGAATAACGTGACAATATAAACTAGGATCATTAAAATAAGACTCATTCACATTATCCGGTTCTGTGAGCTATACTACGACACTATTTGGAGTTCTCAGTGCAGTTCTCGTTTTCTGTCCGGACATCACAATAAACCTTATCAAATGAATAACGATGCTTGAGCTCCGAATAGTTTTTTTATATCTACTGTTCGTACCTATTACTGGTCTCTAGCAGGTAAATACCCACCATGAAAAAGTGCATGGAACAAAAATGATTTCACGAATAATACTCCAAATTTTGTGAAAGAGGTCACGTAAAAATTTCATTACCATGTTGCATAAAATTGTGAATCATTAGAGATATCTTCTAAATATCACAAGCGCGCAAATAGATCGTAAATCACGTACTAGGTATCATGAACCAGTTCACGAATACATGAATAATATTTGATGATATTTTGAACCATTTCACCAGCACGGATTAATATATTAGGGCTCATGAATTAGTTCACGATAAAATAGCCAGAATATTTTGATTTTGTGAACTAATGTTCCTATATCTATGAAAAAATCGTACCTTTGGTTTTATGAATAATCTTCATAAAGTTGTGAACTAGTTCGTGTACTGAGAATCGAATTAGAAATAACTTGGCGAAAACAGTGACTGAAGTTCATCAAACAAAAGCAAATATTTCCACTAATGAAAGGGTTATGCGGGCGTGACTGAAGTGAAATTGAACATAATTATAAAAGCAATGATTTTTGTTCATCGTCCTGTTTTCGTAACGTAAAAACGTGATTGTTGCAGACCTCATGGCACTTTATGAATTTGGGAACAATTTTTTTCGAGCACAAATATTCTTTGTTGAATTTTTCTGCGTTGTTGTAATGGGTCGAGGCCGATCAGGCGGCATCGATCTGGGTACGGTGGTAGATCCAAAAGACTCCGGTATATTTTGGCTTAAATGACACGTTCCCTGTATGTAGTCAGGAATTTGCGCATTGCACTGTGTTTTCATCATTTCCTGAGCGGAAGGGAATGAGAAGGAGGTGTGAGGAAGAAGTATTGGAAGTGTGGGAAAATTAAGCGCAAAAAACAAAAACAAACAGCAGCTAAGTTAATCTCACAAGTAGTTCAACTCGCCTGCGAGTAAGCCTAAAATTCTTTACCACATTGGATAAGAAACTTTAGTATGTCTCTGAGTTTCAGTCGTCCAAACATGGTGGCCTATGTAAGGAAAACTCTAAATCGCAATTGTGCTACTGATTAATAGTTGCATATCAGATGGTATGAGGTTCCGTAGTCGGATTCACAAAGATCACATGAAAAAGACTCAGCGTGCTGAATCATTGCGATGTGATATTTGAGTTTGCAGTGGCCGGTTAAAGCCCTGGTCAGCATGTCGCAGTAGGAGATTTTTCAAAGTTACTGGGCACGGTTGTTATAGAAACGCTTGTTTGGCGATACGTTTGTAGATTTCTCCAATAATTACAGTGGTCGGATAAAGCCCAGGACCGTACTTTTTACCTTATCCAAAATTGTCGAAATTGGCATGGCGGGCTCAGAACCAACGAAGTCAATCGCTGAACCTGCCCTGGCCAATTTGTCAGCCCATTCATTTCCAGTAATACCGGAATGTCCGGGCACCCAGACAAGGTAGATAGTGTTGACAATGCTTAGTTCTTCGATTTGGGTTCGGTACGCGATCACTAGCTTGGACCGGGAGTTGTCTGAGCTAAGGGCCTTGATTGCAGCCTGACTATCGGAGCAGAAGTTTATAGCTCTGCCGGACAAACTTAGTTGAAGGGCCGATTGTACCCCGTATGTATAATCGTAAAGATTTCTGCTTGGAATACAGTACAGTATCTACCTAGTGAGTGAGATTGTTCCGATCTCATTTCACGACAGTAGACACCAGCACCAGCACGTCCTTCCATCAGACAACCGTCAGTGTAACAGACTACTTGCGTTTGTTGTTGTCTTTCCATATAGCCAGACAGCCACTTCCCTCGAGAGGGAATCTTCTCAATGTCCTGTAAGAAAAACTACATGTGAGTGAAATATCGCAGGGAGCAAGAATATCTTCACTTCATTTGTGACAACAATCGCGTATGACAAAATGTATGAACTGACAGCAGTTGGGGTTAGAATCTGACTCAGTTACGGGGTCAAGCAAAAACGCTATAAGTAACGCATTTATCTGTGTGTCAAAATTACAAACACTACCGAAGTGTCAAAAATTATGATGAAAATTCATCTCGTGTTAAGTCTATTTGTCTGTGATACCGGTCTGGTGCAACTAACATTGAAAATATTTCCTGAGTTGGGCAGACCACACGACGACTAATTTATGAAACCAGTAATCTTACCCTCTGCATCGCCACTTCAGTGTACCAGTGTCGCGAAAAGTCAAGATCATTCTACCCAAAAATTCTTTGAGATAAAAAAATTGAGGTCACGATTTAATCAATGAATCTCGTATTGAAAAGAATTTTCGTGTTTTCACAAAACTAGTTCACACGAAAAAGGAAACAAAAATGGCGTTATACTGTAATGTTTAGTAAAGTTACTGTGGTTGTGTCTGAACACGTTTACTAGTTGTATGATTCTAGTTCATAATTTGATTTATATTAACTTTATCGGCTAAAAATGACTAAAACTCTCTTCGTGGTATCGTGATATTTTAGTGTTGAGGTTACCGTCGATTTTTTTTACACGGAGTCACGTGTCATATAGTTTTCTTAATTATTTCACGGACATGAATTGTGGCTATGTAATGTATATTTGGTGCTCAGTGCAGTTTCATTTTATTAAGAACATTACACTGAATCTTAACAAGAAAATAACAAAGTTGCAGGTCCTAGTAGTTTCCTTGTATCTAATGCTCGCGCCTATGAGACTGGTTGCTAGCAGTTGTGCACAATAGCTCACGTAGAAATTTCAAGACCAGAGAACAGGGTGGAATTCAGAAGCGCACGAGAAACAGTTCTCGAATCCATGAATAGTCTGAGTTCCTTAAAATTGTTTGCGTAAATATATTAAGATCATGCAGAAAAATAATTGCTTTATGCACTATATCATGAACTGTTTCACGAGCTCGACTGGTGAATCATGACTGGCATACTAGGAATCAAGCACAAAATCGCAAATTTCATTAATTATATCTTGGAAGTCGAAGTGTTTTTTTTTTTTAATTTGTGGACTATTTCACGCACACGAATGGTGCATTTTTACTTATATGCTCGGAATCATATCCAGTTCACAAATCAATAATGCATCCATGAATAATATTCCGAGCGTCGTGACTATTTTAATTTTGTAATCCAATTGACAACCACTAATTCCAAATAATGAATGTGATAAAACATGAATCAGTAACGTCGTATATGCGGTCCACAGACAATGTTCCTAGATTTGTGGATAAAATTATGAGCCCACAATTTTCGAGCTCGCGAATTGCCAGCGTGGGAAAATGCATCCGCGGCGCGCCACCGGTCTACCGTTCGGCGTCGGCGTAGGTTAAAAATTACCGGCGGCGGCGGCGTGGCGTGGCGTGGCGGCGCACAGGTCTATCTCAGTGTATCCAAATGCTCAGTAATGTCTTTCACACGCAGAAAAAACCCAATTTTGTGGTGCTATGCTATCTCGAGGAAATCACTTGAAAGAGTGTCAGTTGTCAGGGACCTTGGTGTACAACTGGATTCCAAATTGTCATTATTCCCACATCATTGCAAAAGCTAACAGGAACCTCGGTGTTATAATTAGAATAGCCAAAGAGTTTACTGACCAATATTGCCTGAGATTACTGTATTCTCTTGTTTGCTCCGTCCTGGAAGCTTCGGCTGTTATCTGGTGCCCGTATGCGACTATCTGAATTAATAGAATTGAATCAATACAAGCTAGGTTTCTCCGATATGCTCTTAGATCTCTGCCATGGCGCAACCCGATAGAGCTACCATTTTACACATAACTTTGAAACGAAAAAAAGTTTAGTAGTTGGTGTTTTACGACGAATTATGCGCCCTACAATAATCTTCAAACTGCTCAACGGGTACATTAGTGTAAAATAAAACTTACAAAGGTTATAATCCCTTTTTTGAGTAACACCCTAAAGCTAACATTTGAATTTCTCATTCAATGGAAAGTATAAAAGTTAGAGCTTGCGTGTTTTAAGCAAATTTGTTTAAAATGTGTTGCTCGACAACTTCATCGAAGACTGTCAAGCTCTATCTCGAATCGTCAAAAAGTTCGATTTTAAAATTTGCTAAAATTAGAACCACACTAGCTTATGTTTAAACGAAAAGAAGCGTCTTGCAAAATATAAAAATTTTGTCAAACATATTGTAAGGCTTAGTAATTTAATTATAACAACAAATTCCTGTTAAACGCACATTAGGGTGGGACAAAAATTAGATTCCTGCTCCGAGCAACTTTTTAGGTTCCATTTGGGTCCTAGAACAACTGTGCAAATGCTTAGCTCAATCAGTGAAACTATATTTTTGCGCCCGCTGTTTAAAGTTTACATGGAATTTTGTATGGAAAAATTAACTTTCACAAAATAATTCCGCCAGGAGTCGCCCATTGTTTCCTAAAAATAAATCGTTATGTGGCTTTTATGGAAAATTTAACAAAGAAACAAAGTCTCGAAGACCACAAATCGATCTGACGCTTGAGAAAAAAGTTATTAATCAGAAACCGATTGAGGCTCTGACGATTGACAAATTATTAATTTTTTCTAGCACCACTGCTGTTGGTTGTTCAATTATATGCAATTTTGTTTTGATCGTCTCTTAATGTGTCTAAATCAATTATCTGTACTGTTTGGCCACTTCACTAGGGTTTTGAGGAATAAATTGAGGCTTCTTTTGTACATAATTATAGTAAGTTCAAAATTTTGTAGATAATTCGCCCGTCAGCAGCAGTGATGCTATGAAAAGTAAAATTTTCATCAATCTTCAGGGCATCAATCGGTTTTTGCTTAATAACATTTTCCACAACCATCAGATCGTTCCGCAGTCTTTTAGATATTGTTTCCCTGACAAATTTCCTATAAAAATCAGATATCTGTATATTTTTAGGAGGTAACGGGCGATTATTAGAAGAATTATTTTGCAAAAGATGATTTTCCCATACGAAATCCCATGTAAACTTTAAACTGCGGGCGCAAAAATATAGTTTTAAATTTGCAGAGTTCTTCTGGGAGCTAAATGCGACACAAAAAGCAAAATTTTATTTTTTTCATGTAACCGTGTCCCACTTTACTGGACCACTGTGCACTGGTGACAAACGTTATTAAATAGAAAATTGGCTTTAAGAGGTCTTCCTCAAATAACAAGCTATTACTTTAAAGTTGTTTGAAAAAGATAAAAATTCGACCTTCACTGATTTGAACCAAATTTGGAGCAATTTTTCATTAAGGGCCAATCTATAACAAGCCAATTTTTGTGTCAATTGAACCACCCCTCGGGCCATGGGAGCACCCCCCGCTGCCATAAATTGCCAAAACCATTGATTTTCTTTTGAGAAATTCCACGAAGATCCATCCGAAAATCTTTAAAATCGTGACCGACCATCTTAGATTCCAATGAAACTTTACACGTTTCACCGTCATGCAAGACTAAATATTTTCCACAGGTAATAAGATTATTTTGACTCAAGAGCAACTTTTCAAAAGGGCGAAAACGTTTCTACGTGTATGAATTTTATTTTTTTTTGTTCGATTACTGTATTTTATACAGCAAAACTATCTGAGAACGAGTTACAGGGAATGAATACTTCTGTCTAAAAAAAATATGCACTGAAAAAAATGTTGTCATTTTTCAAAAAAAAACAAGAAATTATGATAAAAATTTAAATTGCGAAAAAACCCATTTTTTAAATTTTTTTATATTTTGTTACCAAAAACCTAAAGAGAAAATATACATTTTGAATGTGATTGCATGATGGAGAAAAAATCGGTAAAAAAGTTTTCCTAACAATAACTTCGTACATGTTTTTTAAATTTCATACTAATAGACATACAAAATTGTAATTTTATTACAGAATATAATTCTAAGCACCATTTAAAATCAAAATGCATTTTACAAAAATCTTCCAAAATGCGATAGTTTTCGAGATATTTGAAATTTTGCTACTTCAAAAACAATTAATTCGTGTAATTATGCTCTTTTTAAAAGTTATTCGCGTTACTCAATCAAAAAATGTCAAAAATTTAGTGTTTATCGTTTTAAAGACGTAAAGCAACCTTATCAGTGTATTCGGATCATGGAGAAGCTTTCAATAAAATAGTTTTCCTAACAACAACTTTTGACATTTTTTTATAATGCTTACTATTTGCAGTCAAAAATACAATTTTCTTTTTGGATATGATTCTAAACGCCATTTTAAATCGAAATGCTCTTAACAAAAAAATTCTAAAATGTAGTAGTTCTCGAGATATTTTAACCTTTGTTTTAAAAACACAATTATTTTGTTTTATTACGACCTTTTCATAAGTTAGTTGCGTTTCTCCATCAACAATAAACTTTCCTGCAACTTTCTGTTTGACATCAAGGCGATATTGTGAAACATTTAAAAGTTACATGAAAACAACCAACATATGATTCAGCTATATAGTTTAATCAAGAGACCCTATGGTTGAAATATATTTTGGTTGCTTTCATGTAACTTTCGAATGGTTTACAATATCGCCTTGATGTCAAAGAGAAAGTTGCAGGAAAGTTTACGGGCCTTTTGAAAAACCTATTATTGTTGATGGAGAAACGCAACTAACTTATGAAAAGGTCGTAATAAAACAAAATAATTGTGTTTTTAAAACAAAGGTTAAAATATCTCGAGAACTACTACATTTTAGAATTTTTTTGTTAAGAGCATTTCGATTTAAAATGGCGTTTAGAATCATATTCAAAAAGAAAATTGTATTTTTGACTGCAAATAGTAAGCATTATAAAAAAATGTCAAAAGTTGTTGTTAGGAAAACTATTTTATTGAAAGCTTCTCCATGATCCGAATACACTGAAAAGGTTGCTTTTACGTCTTTAAAACGATAAACACTAAATTTTTGACATTTTTTGATTGAGTAACGCGAATAACTGTTAAAAAGAGCATAATTACACGAATTAATTGTTTTTGAAGTAGCAAAATTTCAAATATCTCGAAAATTATCGCTATTTGGAAAATTTTTGTAAAATGCATTTTGATTTTAAATGGTGCTTGAATTATATTCTGTAATAGAATTACAATTTTGTATGTCTATTAGTATGAAATTTAAAAAACATGTACGAAGTTATTGTTAGGAAAACTTTTTTACCGATTTTTTCTCCATCATGCAATCACATTCAAAATGTTTATTTTCTCTTTTGGTTTTTGGTAACAAAATATAAAAAAATTAAAAAAATGGGTTTTTTCGTAATTTAAATATTGGCGTGACCATTGTTGGTTGGTTCAGGAACCGCGCTCTCTGTTTCTCTAAACCGAATGACAATGTTTAAGTTCCATGGCAAAAAACCGTATGTAAAATGCAATCATATTTGATAACAATCAGATACAATCGCTTGCTGAAACTCCGGAATTCAGTTCTTCGGATTACAAATTCTTTTTATCATTCTGCACATTCGGGTCATCAAATTTCATCAACCATTTGATCTACGAATCACATTGAAAGAAATGCGGACACATTTAACTCCGTATTTGGATATTCTTGAATTCAGTTCCCTGGACAATCATAATTTTGCCTGTTTTCTATTGATGTTGCCAACATGTGACGCATGAAATGACGCCCCCTTGACGATCTACGAGGAATCCAATGATGTTTATCAAAATTTCTACTACTACTGGTTTTTGAGACTCCTGAATCCAGTTACTAGAATCGAAGATTGTTTTCGAATCCTATTATGTGTCACATCAAATTAATAAGAGTGAGATATCATATTTGTAATTACACGAACAACTGGATAGCGCACAGTGGGACGACTTAGAACAAAAGATGGACTAAAGTCCAAACTTTGCCGTATCGGTTTAAATAGGACGATTTTATGTAATTTTGGTACGCTCAATTCGTTTTTGATATTAAAATATTTCAAAAATAAGCGTTTACTATTCATTAGGGTGTCTCAAAAAATTGTTTTTTTCAAAGTCGTTCTTAAAATTTGTGTATATTAATTTTCGTGTACTAAATCGTTTTTGATATTAACACATGTAAAAAAAAATATTATACGTTAGGGTGGCTCAAAAAATTATTTTGTAGTGAAGATGCAATTTTTTTTAAAAAAGTTTTTGTGCGCTAAATTTCTATTTTAATTATAAAAATAGAAATTAGCTTTACTACTTATTAGAGTGGCTCAAAAGTAAGTATTTTGTCTTTTGTAATGATTTTTTTCAATGGTAATTTTGGAATTTATTTTCCATATTGAAATGAATTAATTGACAACTTATCATGGGGCTTCAGAAATGACTATTTTGTTTTTTCGAATTAAATAAGATATGTTCGACTTATTTTGGAATATTTATTTCGTTAGTTGGTTACTTGATATGAATGCTGCATTTTCTATCATTTTCAAAACAAACATTTTGAGCATCTTAGTGAAGTGTTTAATTACATTCACTAATCAACAATATCATTAACGATTTTTTTCGTAAGTGTGTTTTAAGTTACTTATTTCATATCATAAATGAGAATAAATCCAAAACCCTTTTTTCGTGTATATGGTTCATTTAAAAATGGTCTTATTTTATTTGGATAATATCGCATACCCTTAAGCTATATTAGTGCTATGCAAATTCAGATCAAAATAGTCTCACCAAATGACTAGAACTCAACTGTGTTCACTATATTTGACAGTTATTGCGCAAGTTAGCAAGAAATAGTTCCAGAAACATTTTATACCCTATTTCAGATGGTTGAAAATATTTGCTGATTTTCATTCAGTGTTAATACCTCTAGCATCTAAAAAACATACTTCCCACTCGGCTCCTTAGTCGTGCTCACTAGTAAAACCCTTGTAGATCATGCTCTCAATGCTATATGAAAGTTGTGCATGTATTCGTGTCATTATTCAAGCTATAAAGTGATTATTCAAATTCAATATCACTAATAACCATTCGTCTCCATTAAGTTTTTTTTTTTAATTTTGACTGATTATAGCAAGTTTTCGCAAAACTAGCATATACTCATTTGAAAGAGAAAATTAAAAGCTTTCGAATGAGTATAGTGTGATCGCGGGCATTCACGGGCGTCGTTGTTGTTATCGCATTTGAAATTTGAATTCAATAAAAAATCATGGCAAACTGTTATCTAAACACTAACAAAAGTAACTAGTGACTTATTTCTGGCGATTTTATGTAATTTTATCATACCG
This sequence comes from Topomyia yanbarensis, assembly GCF_030247195.1. Lineage (NCBI taxonomy): Eukaryota > Metazoa > Arthropoda > Insecta > Diptera > Culicidae > Topomyia > Topomyia yanbarensis. Next base: position 180,940,031 of record NC_080671.1, on the reverse strand, counting down.
ATAATTTTGGTGAAGTAATGCAATGCATAAAATCAACCATTTCTTTGAAAAACAAAAATAATCGGATGTGGTTCCTATGGTCAAATTATGCAAAAAACACTTGAACTATGCCATTAAAAAAGCTGCCAAAAATTAATTTTACGTTCAAATCACTGAAAATCTCGCAAAAATGTCTCTGATGGCCCTGCCGATAGGAGAAAAATACTAGCGAGAATATCGCATAACATTCATATATGAACTCGTCCCACTGTGTAGCGGGCTGAAATATATTTTCAGAAATTCTTGAATCGTGGATGCAAGAGGATCTTTATACACTGAAGTTTTTACGCGCTTTTTTGCGCGGTATTTTTTACGGTTTTTACGCGGATTTTGAAATTTACGCGGTTTTCATTTACGCGGATTTTGAAATTTACGCGGTTTTCATTTATGCGATATGTATCCCCCGCGTAAAAAAACCTGAGTGTATTCTATTCTGATGATTAAAGTTCATAAATTGCTTTAATTTGATGAGGAACAGACGGTGGGAATATTAAAAAACACTTTACAAGCCCAGATAAACTGATAATGATTAATTACTTAATAATTAGGAAAGGAGTCAAAATAAGAATATTTTCAATAAATTTAATTCAAATAGGCACAAAAAAATATTGTGGAATCTTTTTAATTTTCTTATGAGAAAAGTTGTTTCACACTGCTAGGTAGGTTAAATTTTCAAAATTAGTTACGCGTTATCAAAATTGTACAAAATAAAGTACCATGAACAACAATTCTGTGAGCATTCTGCATGCTTTGATATAACGTACAATTTTTAAGCCGAGATATACTGCCCATAAAAGCATAAGAGTCCCATATTTAAAAACAGCAAGCCGAGAAAACACTTTTGAAGATTTACATTCTCATTGAGCCTTATGGATGGGACAACCATGTTTTGGTATTTTTTCAGTATTTTCATAACAAACCTGTTAATCTTATTTGTTCATTGTGATTCAGTGGTGATACAGAATACAATCCAACAGATAACTCATTTTAGTCAAAAATCCTTATGGGACTCTCATGCTTTTATGGGCAGTATACGTTATATCGAAGTTTATCTGTATTTAAAAAAATACTAAATATCATGAATACGGTATATTTTGTCGGAAACTTTAGCCCTCCTCGGTTTATCAACGAACTGAAGCAGCCCTTTGTTAAACACCGTAAATGCGAACAATGTAGTTTTTGAAGATACACGGATTATGCGGTATGTAACGAGGCATTGAAATATCTTCCAAACTGCTACGTTAACAGACAGGCAACACACCAACTGGCAAATTGCTCTTCCCTCCCTGGTCGCTCCGACAGAAGGATTGAATAAGCACAAAATTTCACGCGGAAATATTAAAAATTATGCTTTCAACACTTGTTGATCCCTTCCCACAGCCCGGACGAGCTCTGGAACAGTGAATTATTCATAGCCGCTTTCCTACACGCCACTTGATCGTTGCTAGAAACCCGCCTGGAACTACTCGTCAGCCGTGTCCGAAGCTCATTTCGCCAAGCATTCCATTCCATTCATTCATTCATTTTCGCGAGCTCTCACTCTCACCCAAGCGTCGTCCTTTACTGCAATCCAAACTGGGAACAGTCGCAAACGGGATAGAGGGATACACAAAGGTCACACAATCTGCAGCCGGGAATTTTGTCGCAAGCAGAACGCCGCTTCGTCCGTCACGGCTCGACTGAGCCGGTGATGAGGCCCGAAAATGAAGCCACTTAAATCCGCGTGCTTCTCCCATCTGCGTTTTTCCGCTGGATGCCTCGGTCGGTCGCAGTTTCGGTCCAACAGAGTGTGGTAATTTAGAACAGAATGCGGCACTGTGGCGGAAAACCTCGCGGGACATTGGCCCGAAAAATGGACAAGTGGCTGAATTTACATTTGGAATTTATTTCCGGTATTATTCATGCTTCTAATTTCGGTCGTGATATTCATTCTGCTACACCAAACTGGAATCGGATGGTGGTGGGAACGATTACGGCGAAATTAAGGCAGAGAGCTCAAGATTATGCAGATACAAGATAGACAAAGTCAAATATTTGGACGGATTGCTCCGGCTGATACCATCGGTGAGTTGTCATTTAATAAAGATGTTTTACACTAGCTTTTGATGTCTTTTGAAGTTCGCGTCGTAGGTGCGAAACCGTAGGAGTCGTGGGTCTCGAACATATATTTTTTCCCTTATTGTAGAATTAAAACAACGATGCATCAACAGAAGTTAAATTATTCTTGCCTACGCTACATAAATAACACCAAGACCTACTTCCACTGGTTGATGATCTCCGGCGTGAAGTAAATCATACAAGAAATTACACTAGATCCAAGTCAAAACAAAGTGCTAAAGATTTAATTCCGATAAACAACAGCCATAAACAGAAATCCATTCCGAGGCCCACTTCCGTCCGGCCTGGCAGCAGAGGCGATCATTTTCAGCCCACTTTTCCGGAGCTCTCCCGGGTGTCAGTCAACCTCGTTTCGCTCCGGTTCTTGGCCAGGGCTGTTGGCACTTGACCACCTCCTGCGCATGGGGCTGTGCAAACGGAGACTGGCATGCCTCCGAGCTGGCGAGCAAGCTGTTGTTCGGTTCCCCGCAGAAAAAAAGGAAGTTTGCTAGTAATTATGACGGTTGAGAAATTGCGATAAGCCCAACGTTCCGTTAGGCGATAAAATAGCCAAGGGAGCACTCGCCTGTGAGTGTGGTGTCCGTTCCTGGGAGTGCTTGCTCTGGATGCCACCGTCACTCGGTATCGTGTGGTGGATGGCATACCCATCAGATCTCCGCTTCAGAGGCGAGAAACAACTGGCAATGAGACAAACGCAGTAGTACTCATCTCCGTGCGGATGCCCGGCGGTTGTTCCGAGAAAACAGGGACACGTTGGTCTGCGCGTGTGATTCTCTTCGTTTGTGCGTTGTGTATGTCGGGTATGGAGTGTGGTTTTTCAAGCTATAGCTCTACTTTCGAAAGCTGGTGCAGTGAACCTACAGCCTTACAGGGTGGTCGAAGGGTGGCTGACTAAAAAAACTAAAGTTTGCCAAAATTTGGTCACCTTTCTGAAGCTCCTGTAAAAACATCGATTAAAAGCTGGCGATGGTTTAAAAAGCAGCAGTTGCACCCTACTTTTCTTTCAACTACCTTAAGCAATTAACATATTTTAACGTATTTTCCACAAACCATTTCCTACGACCACCCTATTGCGACTACGGACTCCTATTTCCCTGCAGTCAGTTGCTATGCCAGTGAGCTGCATCCAAATGGGCGGCGGATAATTTGTTTGTTCGGGAGTGTGGCCATGCTAAAGTCGGAAGTGGAAACAGCTACGGGCAATTCAGACTTTTCTCCAGCGAATGATGGACGTCGCCTGAGAGGAGAATTTTGTTCAGTTGGATGATTTTTGTTACAGCAGCTTAAATGCCACATTGCACGGGTTGGTAATGTTCCGATTTTGGAGAACGGCAATCTGAACAATTGGACTGACATTCCCGGACGTGACTTCTGATTGTTTGGACTAGCACTGACAGGGCAGTTCATTTCCCAGTGAGTCATCTGTCTAATCGTAAAAAAAACACTTCCTAAAAGAAAAAAAAACATTCGACTTGATTCCTCTATTTTGATTGTATTCTCTCGAGCTATCTTGTTAAGAGCCATAACGATAAATCAAACGGTTCATCGGAGAAAGATTTTTCCACCATCAATAAAATTTATAGTGCCTCTTCCTGCAGAGCAAACACCGACCGAGAGGGAGAGGGAGTGCCGCCCCAATACGGAAAGTAATAATTTCCGACCTGCGGGAAATAAGAGCACCGATATTATTACCGTGAACCGATCGACCGTTCCAAGTTTCGGACTGTCCGGCGGGCATCTTGGCGGTCTCTGTTTGTTTTTCTCAAAGTGGGCTTTCGTCGCTTCGCTTCTGCTCCGTCCGCACACATTTGCTTTTTCGCCGTGGACTGTGCAGGGATGGCGATAATGATAGATTGTGGAAAAAAACTTTCTCGAGTTCTGCGGGGGTTTCTCGCCCAACGATTAACGATTTTGGGTTGAATGTTCTCGAAGTCTTGTGAAAGTTCTACACTAATGGTCCAATTTTGTCAATGTCATGAAATATTTTTTCTTCTCTGGCGCTCTATTTCTTTTTCTATTTAATTCATTATTGGTTGAAATGGTTGGTACTCTAGAATGAAACCGCAAAATGGTTTTTGAAGAAAATTGTTCAAGCAGTCTAGAAAAATATTTATTTTTGGCGACCCTGCTGCCAACTATGCGATTTTTTCAGTTAAATATTAAAAGCTAATTTTTCTCTCAATACATATATTTTGAAAATTCTAATGCCATCGTGTTTTTAAGGCATTTTTACATAACAACACTTATAATCTCAATATAATTTGAGGCCTGTCTCGAGATACTCTGTCTTGAAGCAAAAAAAAATCGCAATTTCCCATACATAATTGCAAGCTCACAACAATGAAAAACCAACTTGAGTATTCTGAGTTCATTTCTCGTGAAGTAGACGAGAAATGATGAAAAACTACGCGTTTGGATTGGTTCTAGCAGATCCTGGTCGGTTTTTATGACCGTTTGAAGATTTTCTCAATTTTGACCAATAAAAATGGATTTTTATGTAAGTTTTTCCCTTCAAAACGGTGTATCTCAGAATGCGCTCAAATTATATTGAGATTATAAGTGTCTTTTATGTAAACATGTCTGAGGAACACGATGGCATTAGGATTTTCAAAATCAAAATATATGTATTTCGACAACTGTGAGCGATGAATATTACAAAACATCACAGTATGACGATCAGTAAAGTTTTCCAAACCGACCAGCAACCTCGAAATAGCGGATTTTTAACAGAGCAATACAAATATCGATTAACACCAACGCGGAATGCACAACACTATCATGATGTGCGCGATCAGATGTTATTCCTTATTTCTTATTCGTACCTGTCACGCGTGTAACCACATCCTTCTTGGTAGTAACTTCCTCACGGGTTGTACTGGTTGTGGATTTAGAGATACTTGGTGCAGCTTTTGCAGTTGTCACTGTTATCTGACTGTCATAAACTTGATGGCGGTTTATGGGTCAGGAGGTATTGCAGACCATGTGTTGGAATTTATTTCTGTAGATATGCTTTCCTCAGCAATTTCATTGGAGTAAAATGATCAGTAATGTGCTGTCTGTTTAACAGAACAGGCACGTATTTATCTATCCTTAATATGTGTAAAGATACCTCTGTATAATGGTATTATCATATTTGTTATTTTATACTGCAGGGTCAAGTGGAATGAAAGAACCGATCCACCAGCATTCTTACTACAAGAACATTATTTGAAGTATTTGGATTCCATTTTGTAAAACATCATCAGCACAGAACGACTTGCATGGTCGAACTGGATAAAGGTGACTTTCGAAACTATACGCTCCATTTTCATCGACATCATGCATATTTTATCGTACGCGAAAACACCAGAAGTCCAGTTCGACATGATGTACCACCAGATTCGTGCCCTGGTACATGAATGAAGGCATGGAGGAAGTGATGTACAGGGAAGCACGTGAAAATTTGGCCACCTTGAAAATGGACTATGAGGAGGTTTCGAATGATTGCAAAGGTAAAGGCGGAGCAATTTGCAACACCATACAAAGTGAGTGCTCAACGACGTTCGCAGGTCGCTTCGCTTTCCGCTTCACTTTCTCGACGACCATAGGCACATATCATTCTATGTACCAGGATTGGCTTATTTTTCGTTTTTTATCGATTGTTGAACGAATACTTTTAACTTTTTAATACAGGTGTTCCGTTTCAAAATTTCCGGCCGAAATTTTAGCCGAGTTTTAAACGTGTAAATCGGCCGCACACAATTAAATAATAGAAATTATGTGAGCACTTTACAACGTTTTTTTTGCCGCGTTCGCCGACGCTTCGCTTCGCTTTAACTATGACAGTATTACGTGTTTTACAGAACACAGAGTCACAGAATGCCCAGCCTGATCAACAACTGTGGCTGTACCGGTTCGTAGCCCTCCAATGGGAGGCTTGCAGGCGTAGGAAACGGCGTGCTGGATCGTTATACCTGAGGGTTTGAGAAGGGAGGAAAAGATAACGTTCTGTGCGGACATTGCTCAGCTGGTGCCATGGATCCCCACTTTGGCCGGATTCGTCCTGTTGCACATGTTGTGATTCGAACTAAACTCGAGCCATGTTCCAAGTGCACTGCAAGGTTCTTTCAGGCCGTTTTTACGCGATCGACTGTTCTAGGAGGTTATACAAGCCAAAATAATTCAATTTTTTCGTACAGAACTGCAGGTAGTATACGAAATAATGGTCAATTGAACTCTCCAGAAGAAACGTGTCTAGCAGAAACACCAACGTTGCGATTGATAGGGGAATAGGAGTGGACTTGGGGTATTTTTGTCGACATCCTTCAATTCAAGGTCCACTCCTGCATAGGCCCTTCTGCAGGATTAATTTCCACCGTCCGTCTACGCTCGCTACTTTGAACTGAAGACCCACGATGGCCATCACACATGAATGCTTTTGGAGATTCCAGTACGCCTGAGTGGGTATTGATGATGCTAGCACCCTTTCGTTTCTGCTTGTCGGTTCGAATTATGTCCCCAAATCCTGAAAGATCATAGGTTACCTCGATGACAGCGGTCAAAAGTTCAAACCAGAGCTCGCCAAAGGATCTCAAATTGACTGACTTGTGTCTTTTCTTAAATTCAGCCCAGCTCAGTCGCATAGACCCAAAAAGTTGCTCCACGGTGGTCGTCTTAACCAGACGCTTTGAAGTGGTCCACCAGGTTTTGTACAGCCAGTCCAAATTGCTTTAGTACTTCAAGTCGATCGTGCCTTGGTGCAGGTATGTGGTGAATCATGTTCAGGAGAATTTGAATTAAGAGTTCTGATCTACCGTACAGCGGGCGCTGGGTCTCGATAACGTGCTGTACACTCACTGACAAAAGTGGCCGACTTTTCGCCAACTCCAAAGTATTCCCTCTCAAGCAACGTTCTTGGGGAATGAGGTTCTCTGCATTTGAATAGTCACAGATCGTCGTCAACTGCTCATAGTTGCTGAATAAGATAGGGCAGTCCTACGGGTGGGTTCCCGTTGAAGATGAGCAATTCCTTGTCTAAGACTTGTCCCACTGTGATTTGTTGCTAAGCGAGGACGCTACCTTGTCCTTGGCACCATTTGCTGGGAGAAGCTGAGGCTATGGCACCGCCCACTCCTTTTCGCACTGTGAGTGTGCTGAACGCAGTTTGCCTGGTTTAAGTCGGTCATTCGAGTAGTCGTCTGCACGAGGGGGAATGGATGATAGAGGCAAAGATATTGGTAGTTACTTTGGAACAGGTTTCGGTTGGGGATTCGATATTGGTAATGCTGAGACCAACGATGGTGGAACAGTATCCGGAGAAAGATCTCGCTTCGAAAAGACTACGGAAGAATCTTTTCATTTATTTATTTTCGTCAGGCATACTTGCTGTTGAAATGTTTACTGGTATCGGCTAGAATTTCCACTGTTTTGCACTCTGATTCGCTAGCCAACTCTTCACCCGTTCGTTTGGATCCACAAGTAGACCGCCTCTGTTATCGGATTGCGCTAGTTGTCACGCAATTCTATATCGCTTTTCGAACGATTCCATGCCTCAATTCATTTCTCGTCGTCTACTAGCTATCAATTTCAGACGCTTAAAGTTTTACTGACAAAGCCTCGGAAAGCGGCCATCTTGGAAAACTAAAAAAACAGTTTTATTGCACAGTCGGCAAAATCTACATGAAAATCAATCAATAGTATTCTGACTATGCCCCGAATGCGTTGATTGATTTTCATAAAGATTGTGTAAAGGGTAGCGAAAAAAACTGCTTCTTTGTTTTCAAAGATGGCCGCTTTTTGAGGCTTTCTCAGTTGAGCCTTAAGCTCCTTTTTTGCAGCAGTTCTTGTTCAGCACACGTGCTGAATCGATCATCCATCATTACTAACCTCAATTAAAATTTCTTGAATTCGTTTCCTTGCGCTGTGCAAAGTTTGTCTGCGCTTTACATACACGAACGCCATCTTTTGGCGATTATTCTTTTTTGAGAAATTAATCATAATAGATTTTAGAAATCAAACCTTTATACAAAAAGAGACAGCGCATGAGTGTCCTCGAGAAAGTTGTAGAGGAGAACGTTTCCATAAAGTCTGCTGAAAACATCTTTTCTCTGTCGCTTTTAGTTATCGATTTATGGGTCGTTTTCTATAACGAACTCCTTATATTCAAATTAAGCCTAACATTTTTATTTCTGATTTCTCGTGATTAAAATGTTCAGAAACATTTTTTTTATTGTGACGAAATACAGAACTCTGTTGAAGAGCCCATATAGCTGGGGCTAGTTTGAAACAGATTTTGTGTTCATTTTTCACAGTTTTTGAACCTGCATAGCTTCAGTATGGGCAAAAACTATATTTATATCATCATACCGGCTTGAACCTTCGTTCGAACCGGTCACAAATCTTGATAGCTCCTGGTTTACCTGTAGTTTTTCAACAGCGACAGTCTTTCTCAAGGCTTCGGTCGATCAATCTTTCTCAAGACTACCTATATTTTTTCGACAATTAGTCTTTTTCACGACTACCTACTTTTTTTACTCAATCAGTCTTTTTCAAGACTAAAACATTTTTCAAGAACAATTCAGCCTAAAGAAATATTTAATTCTTCCAACATGCCTGGGTCCTCCCAGAAAGGCCGTTTGCCAAAAATTAAAGCTAAACGGAAAAGGGTATCTTCTCCACCCGAAAATTCAATTGACTGCAGCAACTCATTCGATGTTTTATCCGAATGTGAAGTTGATGAAATTTCTAAATTTACTCGCATTGCGCATAATGCCAATGAGAAGAAAACGCAATCACCACCGCCCATAACAGCGATGATCTCCGACTTCAAAGCCTTTCGAACTGAGCTTTCGACGTTCCTTCCGGACGTAAAAGTCTCTTTTCAGATTGATCGAAGAGGAGAATGTCGAGTTACAGCGGAGGAATTGATTGGCCACAAACGACTACTCCAATATCTTACGGAGAAGTTATATAAATTTTATTCATATGATTTCAAGACAGATAGACCATTCAAGGCTGTATTGAAAGGGCTACCTCAAGGTCAAAGTTTGGATGAAATATCCAACGAATTGAAAAATTTACTTGGCTTTTCTCTTTCAGAAGTTATTCTTATGAAGAGAAAGGCTACCGGCGATGACACGCCAGTACGCTCTGAAATTATCCAAGAGCTATATTTGGTTCATTTTAACCATAATGAGGTTATTAATTTGAAAGTATTTGAAAAAGCACGTTTTATATTCCACGTGCAAGCAAAGTGGGAACATTATAGACGACATGGTGGCAGAATTCAAAATCTGACCCAGTGTCGTAGATGTCAAGGCTTTGAGCACAGCACAAAAAATTGTCATTTGGATTCCAAATGTATGATCTGTGATGATAAATCGCACACGAAAGATACTTGTCCGGTGAAAAAACCACAAAAAATTTCAAATGCGCTAATTGTAGCGAAAATCATAAATCGAATTTCTGGGGTTGTCCTGTTCAAGAAAAAATTATATATTCTCGTTCTAGACAACAAAAACAACAAATAAAAAATGTACCTGATTCTTCAGGTACACTTCAAGACAACACGGCCAAACGTGTTAATCCGATTCAAAATAGATTAACAACTTCTTCTACCTCCGTCACACCATCCTACAATGGTGTGTCATCTTATGCTCCAGTGTCAGGTAGCAATGCCAAAATAACGGCTACAACTACCACGCCCTCAATCTCGTTTGCACCCAACGCTTCCTTTAGTCCAATGGATCTAGGTAGCGCAACGGAAGAAAAATTAAAATACCTACAGGAGTCTATGTTACCTATGACGATTGCCATGTTAAATTCTACCTCCATGTTTGAAGCTTTTCAAGCGGGTTGGGAATTTGCTAACAAAATTGTAATGAAATTAAAGTTTAACAATGACTTTAAATAATCATTTAAATTTATTAAATTGGAATGCTAGTTCATTAAAATCGTGCGAAGACGAATTTTTCAACTTCTTGGGGATACATAATGTGCATATATCCGTTGTGACCGAAACTTTTTTAAAACCAAATATTAAATTGAAGAGTAACTCTAATTTTGTTATTCATCGAATTGTTGGATTTGGCGGAGGAATCGCAATAGCGGCTAATCGCAGGATCAAACATTCCGTTACGCCGTCTCTTGACACCAAGGTGATCGAGAATAATGCTCAAAGCAATTCCAACTACTTTTTAATGATTGCTCTGCTGGTTATTATTCAATTTTGTTCCCGAATGGTCCTACATGCTATTCGTCTGTAAGGAATCCATCAACAATTGATTTGGTTTTGACAGATCAAAGTCACCTTTGTAGCGAATTGATTACACATGCTGTATTTGATTCTGGTCATCTTCCAGTAACTTTTTCATTTTCTCAAGAAACTGTTTCCAATCCCATTAGTTCAGTGTTCAATTATCACAAAGCGAATTGGGAAAGGTACAAATATTGAGAACAATTTTAATCATGACATGACATTTAATGATTTACAAAATAAAGCTGACATTGTTACATCATTACAAAATTTAAGTATATCTATAGTTGATGCTAGAAACTCATCAGTACCAACAACACAGAAAAAATTTAATACTCCTATTATTGACGACGATCTTCAACTTCTGATTCGCTTGAAGAATGTTCGAAGACGTCAATATCAACGTTCTCGTGATCCTACTATGAAATGTATCTATCAGGATCTACAAAAAGAAATTAAGCATAGATTCACACTCTTAAGAAATGAAAATTTCGCGAAAGAGGTTGAACAAATCAAGCCAAATTCTAAACCTTTCTGGAAACTTTCTAAGGTTCTTAAGAAACCTCAGAAACCAATTCCAGCTTTGAAGGAAGGTAACCACATACTTCTTACAAACGAAGAAAAACTTGCTCAGCTGTTTGAAAGCGTCCATAATTTTAATCTCAACATTGTGAGTCCTATTGAAACCGAAGTCTTACAAAAATATAAACGTTATATTGTCTCTAGACGATGTTGTTGAAACAAACTATGATGAGATCAAATCCATCATGAAAAAGTTAAAAAATATGAAAGTTCCAGGTTATGATGGAATTTTCAACATTTTTCTTAAAAACCTTCCCGAAATCACCATGAGATACTTGGTCAAAATATTCAACAAATGTTTTGAATTAGCATACTTTCCTCAAAGTTGGAAAAATGCAAAGATTATTCCTACTTTGAAGCCAGATTAAAACCCTGCATAAGCATCTAGCTATCGACCAATTAGCTTACTCTCTTCTATTAGTAAATTATTTGAAAAAATCATCCTAACTAGAATGATGTCACATATCAATGAGAATTCTATTTTTCTTCCTGAGCAGTTTGGATTTCGTATTGGACATTCAACTACTCATCAACTTGTGAGAGTAACTAACATGATAAAGGCAAATATCTCAGAGGGCTATTCCACTGGAGTTACTCTTCTAGACATCGAAAAAGCTTTCGGCAGTGTTTGGCACAAAGGTTTAATTGCCAAAATGTGGGATTTTAATTTTCCAATTCACATAATAATGATAATTAAAAAGTATCTTACTAACCGTACCCTACAGGTTTCTTATCAGAATTGTAAATCTAATAAGCTATCCGTTAAAGAAGGCGTTTCTCAAGGATCAAGCGTCGCACCATTACTATATAATATTTTTACCTCTGATCTTCCAAATCTACATACAGGCTGTAAAAAGTCACTTTTCTGTGATGATACTAGCATCTCAGCCACTGGAAGGAGTCTTCGTATTATCTGCAGTCGACTGCAACGAAGCTTGAATATTTTCAATGATTACCTGAAAAAATGGAAAATTTCCACTAATGCGGCAAAAACACAATTGATTGTGTTTCCGCATAAGCCAAGAGCTTCTTCTCTTAAACCAAATAATAATCATATTTTTAAATTTAATGGTTTGAATTTAACGTGGTCAGATCAAGTTAAAAACTTGGGTTTGATTTACGATAAAAAACTCACTTTTAAGGATCACATTGAAGGAATCCAAACAAAATGTAACAAATATATAAAATGTTTATACCCTCTTATAAATAGGAATTCTAGGCTCTGCCTAAAGAACGAACTATTAATTTATAAACAAATATTTAGACCGGCAATGCTATATGCAGTGCCAATCTGAGCAAGTTGTTGTGCTACTAAGAAGAAAACGCTTCAAAAGATTCAGAATAAAATTCTGAAAATGATTTTGAAGCGTCCTCCCTGGTTTAGCATAAATGAGTTGCACAGACTCGCAAACATAGAAACATTAGAAATTATGACGAACAGTATTATAAGCAATCTTCAATTGCAACGATTAGCTCTCTTTATAGTTTATAAGTTAGTTTATAAGATTTGTTTAACTCCTTATTCAGAAGACAAGTAGGTTTAAAACATCCTACTGAAAAAAAATACTGAACAGCGAAAGCATATTATAACTTAATAATAATTAACTGAATCGTGTAAACAATAGGGATGAAAAGTCACCACTTGTGGCTGAACACCCAATATACTAAATTAGAAATGTAATGCAAACAAAACAATATAATCAAATAGAAAATAATATATATAAAAAAACATGAGATATAAATTTGATAGCTTTTTGTTATGTCGTTCTGATCGGGTAGCATGTACATATTTATGCATCATTCGATTGCAATTAATGTAGGCTTGTAAGGAAGAAAGTTTCTTGAAAATCCATCGAATCTTCCATTGAAAATGTAATTTCATCTCATTTGTGGGGAGTTTGAAAAATGTTGACTCTTTTTTCAGATACTAAAGCTCTGAATTTCAGAATACTGGCATCTTGAGAAAGTACTTTGAATGTAAGTAGCTATTATTTTGACTATTTTGTTGTTGATCTAGATAAAATTGAGGTAGATCAATTGTATCTTTCGACAGAAACTTCCCTGCGAAAATACTTTTCTCTTTTTACCCAAAATATCCAGAGCGCTGAAGTTTGTATTCGTAAAAAATAGATTGATTCTGCATTATTGATCGACATTGGGCAACAAATCCAGTGAATGATATATCGATTCAACCTCAAAATCACAAACGGCGTCTAGACTGGTTTTATTTGAAGAAAGATTATAACATCTAGTCCCTATTTAGATTGATAAGATTATTTTGCACAAAATACCAAACGAATCCATTTTTATCAGAGGGTTGCCGCCAAACCCAGATTATATCGATCCAGCTTTGTGTTTATTGTAGGTCGCATAGCGACCATTCTATATGGCGCACACGTTGAAGATAAAAATCCACCCATTGACAGTTATTAGTTTCCAATAAAGTGAATGAACACATTGAACCAATGTCCGTTTTCTCTTTTCTTCATCATTGATTCTATTAGCAGCCCGATCACCCACAAAGCGTACCTAAAAAAGCTTAAAATATCCAACGGTCTTTTACGGTTATGTCAACTGTCACGAACCTGAAAGGTGACCAAGCGTGAGATGCGGGTTCTTTACCACCTGTGCTTCGGTACCGATTTTCCACCCACCTGTGAGAGAATCCAGCAGTGGGATACGCCTAAACAACAAACTCGGTGCAGTTTGGCAACTTCTGTATAACTCACCTGACATGCGAGGATATCGAGCAAATGTGTGTGATTGGACAAAATCAGTTTTTTAACAGTCTCGATATTATCCGTGAATCCGTATAGTATACTGTCCTTCGTGAATCGATATTAGAAAGATATGTATTGGTGCCCGAGTACTTTCGAAACGTTTATGGCATCCGTAATTTGCAAATAAAAAATCTGTTACATTTGAAATTAAAAGAAACTTCTTCCCGGTTATTTCGAACAGTATTCGTGCAGCGAGAATGTAAGCAACCCCACCTATTGCTTCCTATCTGACCGTACAATAATAAATAGAAAGCCTAGCCAATTCTCAGACCACCGTGTACGTATCAAGAACAGACCACTGCATGTCAGATCGGTGAGAAGATGACACACTTCGAAATCTCCGTCTTGAATTGAGAGAAAGCGGACCAATAGAACCCAGCAAGCGACACAGTCGCTGGCTCCCCAACGAAACAAGGAAAATAACGAATTGCGTCCATAAGATTCTTCTAATTCAAGTTCTAGTTATTTTCCGTCTACGAGGCCAAACACTGACACCAGAGTGATGACTCCATTATATCGACACATAAACTCGTGGACCGAGAACCAGTGGTTTACAACGACATCGGCTGGTATTGAACCCAGACCAACTGGGGTGAGTGGCGGTCACGCTTACCACTCAACCACCGGTAGATCCTCGACTGGGTTCAGGAAAGTTCATCAAACGAAATTTAATGAAAATATAATAAATGTAAAACAGAATCATTCGGTTTGTACGACCGAGAGTTATGCGTTTCAAATGAACGATGCATTCAATCTGTCCCACTGTGCTCCTTGAAGCTATGACTGTACGTATCTCCCATCCAGCACTATCAGAACAATAACAATGCTAAATAACTCAGTAAATAAATTATCCATATTGACAAAAGGATGTCTCCACATTGCCGACCCCCATCGTCATGTTTATGTTGGTATCTAAGTGCCTGTGTGTGTATGTACGTCTATTTAACTGTTGATATCGTTCTCCATTGTTGTTCGCTCGGTGAGGATTGGAGAATAGATGAGTAAAACTTCTTCGACTCCACACCGAAATCACCTCCACGGACAATAGGATGCTGCCGAGGCGAGGAGCTGACGATAAATTTGCTGATGTCGCTCCTGATGGTAATGGACAGGACATGAAAACAAAATCCTCCCTCCCGACCCCCGTCCCAGACCCGAACCATGTGTACGTTCCTGCACGGCAGATCTGGAGTAAAGGAAATCTAATCAAAATAAGGAACGTCCTTTTGCACCACTCTACCGTTTCTCGGTTATCCGATTTTTATGCTTATGACACTTTGGCTGTCCATCCCGGGGCCTTTGTTGTGAGGCTCCGTTCAACGTGGAGCACATGTATTATCGGGGTCTTGGTAGGTGGCCGATCAGCGAAGAAACACAGCGGCGAACGGTGGATGTCGAGAGACACAGGTTGACGCTGTGTGGTATAATAATTTATTCACATATATTTTGCCATTTTTTTCTTCTTTCCCGAGCGCTCAATGCTCGGATGGCACAACCGGAGTGCGGCTATATCCATTCCAACAACACGGCTACGGCCAGTGAGCTGGAGTTGATTGAGATAAAGGAATCATTCCGGTTCTGTTGGAGCTCGAATGTGTGCTGTTTGGTTTTGGTATCTGGACCAGACCCAGCTTGTCAGCTTTTCCCCTCCGTTGGTATCGGCTCGCCAGTCATCTCTAGTTGCTCTTCATATCTGGATTAATGGCATTTACAGCGAGATGGAGAGCTGGGATTTTTTTCTCCTGTTTGTCAGGGAACATTGTGCATGGAAGGTAGCTCCGCGCTTGCGATGGATTCTATCAATTCTGGCGATAGTGGGATCAGTTATTGGAGCTTTATTTTTCTGCTGATGCTGAGACAAGGGACATGCCTCGAGTCATCAGAAGATCGATGTTATGAAGTTCAGTCCGGTTGCCGGTGATGGCTACCCTGGATTTAACGTTATAGCTACAGGAATTGCTGAAGAACATGTGAACGGAAATAGTTTTTACATTTTAATCTGAACTTACGTCTAATGATATCTTCTTGGTAACATAGCAATCTAGTTAGCATAAAACACAAAATCATGAAAAGATAAAGTCTAGAATAGCAACATCTCCCTGAATAAAATTTTGGATGCGATCCCAAATTGATTGGCCGGATCAGAAAAAAATATTCTTATATGCAGCTGCAATGCCCCCGTTCGACCGGAACCCTTCCCGAAAGAGGTCACCATAACAAATGTGCACCCCCACGATTTTTGGCAGGGAAATGATAGAAAGAACCTATTGAAAAGTATATCATGCGGACACTGCAGCAATTTTATTTGTGTTTCTTTTTCGGTAGGTTGAACAAACATCGGTTTGGAAAAGTCTTTCCTTTTCTTCGTTGATAGCATTCAGATTTGGATTGACGGGTATTGACAAAGAAAATAATGTGAAACTTGCTGTATGATTCGTGGAAATGGCCCGTCAAAGCTGGCTTCTGTTGTACAAATTTCGGTACGATTCGGCTCGAGCCTTCCTCGTGGTGGAGCAGGAGAAGCAAAATACGGAATTTGAAATAAATTGGGACAAATTATGACAGACACATTTGGCAAGCAGGGTCAAACGCCTCTGGCGAAGCGAATCACGAAAGGAAATTCCACGGATGGTTTTGGTTCGACGAAAGGAGTGTAGCGTTGGGACGAGTAACTGACAGGTGGAAAATCAAATCCGATAAACAAGCGGAGCCCCGGGAGGGAAGCCAAACTGGTACCCGCGGGTGGGGCCATCGGATGCCCGACTCGACTGCGGATGGTTGTGTAACCGTGGTTTTGCTTTCTTTCCGCTGTCCACACCCTTATTTGACGAGGCTTAGTTACGTCTTTTGCAGGATGTATGGTATTTTGGTGAACAGCGGTTGGTATTTATATTTTTGTTGGACAAATCGTGCCCTCGATACAACGTCACTTATGCGTGTTTACCCCATAATTTTATTAGTTCTAATGTGGAAAGAGTTTAAACATCAGCACTACCAGCAGTGTCTTTATTATCATGCATCTTTTGAAAAAGCTTCAAAAATGCTTTCGAAGTCCATCAATTTTCGTGGCGTGTTTGCATTACGTATTAGATTTCAATTAATTGATCGATTGTATTCATTAGTCATGATAGTCCCCGGAACGAACCCCACGCAATCTGATGTCGTCTCAACACAAGCAAAAGTCGTCACGGCTAGTCCGCATAAAAAGCAGAAAAGCTAGACCAAACACATTGAAAACAAAAGCATCATTGAATTCGTAAATAGTCAGCCTGACACAAGAAACGCCATCAGTAAAAAAACTAAATTAAGAAATCGAAAACCAACTAAAGCCAGCGATCCCTCGAAAAAAAGCCAAAAAAAGAACGAAGATTGTTGAAAGTGATGAAGCAGAAAACAGCGAAACAGAGCAGGCCGTTCCACACAAAAAAAGCCACTTTATGTTTCCTTTATCGATCTTTTCCCATTTGTTTAACGTATCGGAGCAGCAGCAACTCCGCCGAGAGATCAAATGACTACTTTTTCCACTCCGGGCTGCCGTTGTTGTTGTTGTTGCGTGCGTGATATAAATGTTGGCCTTTGTACGAGTTTAGCACGCTGTCAGCGGGTTGCTATTAGCGCCGATCGAGTGAAAGATTTATGTTTCGTTTGGGTCATTTAAGGATCGTCCGCTCGCTGGCACAGGCAGGCAGGAGGCCACACGGGACCGACACGACACGACACGACACGCCTTCCTAATAGATATGTTATCGAGAAGGCTGCTGTGTCGCTTCGGTCGTTCCAGACCGATTGTGTGAGCGACTCTATCCATGAAACGCCCCTGGGGGAAGAGAAACTGCAAGTAACTGTAAAACTGTCAGCCTTTGTCAGATTGTTATCAGCGGTATGGCAACTTGTTTCGGTCAGCTCTCGGTGGCTCAATTAAACTTTGTTTGGAAATGTTTTCGGTCAACACAGCACCAGGCCAAGTTGGATGGAAAGCTGACCTTGAACTTGAAGCGATAGGGAAATGCAGACAGAATGGCAGTGCAGAAAAAAGGTTGGTCAGATAGCGGCTTTTATTCATTTTTTTAATTCGTTTATTTGATACGGCTCATAGTGGTTGCTTAACGGAGCCGTGGACCTTTTATATGTTTACTGTATGTTAAAAAATACAATTATATATGATTTTTAAAGTTTATTCTATAAGTGGGCTTTTCTGATAACTAAGTTGATGTACGGTCCTAACTCTTTTTTTTAATTACTTCAGTTTTCTTTGCAATTTGATCAGGCAAAATATACGCAAGAGCACCGTTTACAAATTTTGGAATTTTGCATCAAAAATGACCGTTCGGCCAAGCAATCTTTTTGCAGGATACTGCCGAAGCATTATCTTTTCAGACGTCGCCCATGATTGCTTAAATAAATATGAACGACGCAGAATCCCACCATCTCAATTGTTTGTTTACCATTTATCTGTCATTGTCATTCCAATCGAGCACGAGACCTGTCAATGACCCTCGTTCGAAAAGGATTCGTAGCGATTTTATTCGGATTGAGGGCTTTTGGCAGGTCTCGTGCTCGATTAAAATGGCAATAATTGAAAAGTTAGTGGTGGCGTCCTCCATCTGATGAAATTATGAACTAATATTTTTATGTTTAAATTTTTTTCGGAACTATTTAATTAAATCCAACCATTTTTTGGTACATCAAATAAGTTCCTGGATATCAACTTTTGAATCATCACCATGCGATGCTACGTTCCGCGCAAAATAAACTTAAACACCACCTCATTAAAAAAATTCAATAACTTTTCTATTTAAAACGGATAGTCTTCGACAAAGGTGTCTATCTGATTGTGTGTGTATACCCAGCGGTGAAAACACGACCAGGTGGACTTTCTTCATGTAAACTGTCAAAAACGCTAAACCTGAAGCCGCCATCTTGGTTTGCAGAAGGATGTTAAAAATTAATCTCTGGTATCTATTTGTAAAGCCCGTTCCAAAAATACCCATATTGATTACGTTATAGATCATTTGCCACAAAAATGGGGTGCCAGAAACCGATTTTTGGTAACCTTTTTGAAAAATCAAAATTGTGGCAAACATTTTGGTGGAATTCAATTTTTGAATCACAAAATAGAATTATTTCAACTCATATATATTCTACGCGTATACTTTTTCGATCTATTAACTTCTTTATATAAAACTAAGCAAATGATAAAAAACTTTTAAGTAGATTTTCACTTATTCAAAATTTTGGTTGTGGAACAGAATATACGAAACCGTTTGCTTCAGCAATCGGCACAAAAGAACATGGGTTAGGTATATGGCTTTGCAGTCTAATTTTTAAGCAAAAACAAACTATTTTGTCTTCATCCGACGTTTCGGTCCATTTGGGACCTTTTTCAAGGATTCGATAATTGTTTTTTTTTGTTGTCAGATCTGTTGTTGTACAACAATGGATTGTCATATGGTTTTTCAGGATCGTCTGTTCCGATCGTGTTTGTGGATATGTGTAATATCTATACGGATACTGAAAGGTCTTTTCACGCACTATCGAAAAATAAAATCATTCGTCGAATGGATTGAAAATCACCTTCAATAAATGTTTGAAAGTAAGAAAATATACTTGGTGCACCCAAAAACATAATATCATCCATGACTTCTCTTGACACGAATGTCACAACCGTGGTAAAATGTCATATATAAACAAAAAAAATCCATAACTTCTACAATATAAAGTGTTATGCAACATAAACACATTGGAAAACATATTTTATACTTAGTACTAGGTTAGTTTGAAATTTTTAACATTCCGCAAAACAACAATATACGAAAAAGTTTCAAAAGAGCCATTGTATGTTCTTACTATTTTTCTATAAGCATTTCAACTAATTGGGAAGAGTCGGATTTGGTAGAAGTCTTTTGAGCAACTATCCAAATTTTTGAAATGGTTTGAAACTATGTTTGCTTGTAGAATTATTCATGTTTTCACAACAGCTCATCACCGGACAAAATATTTCACTAAGCTCTGGATGGCATGCCCCATTATTAGCATAACCGCAAAGTAACTATTTAGCCAATTATGAGTTTTAAAATTCCAGTAATACTTTCTTTAGGTAAAACAAGATTTCATACAATGTATGACCTTTCTTTAGCAAAATAAAAATTTAAATTGCAATAATTCGATTAGGTCATATAACTTTATTGTTGTGGTGCATACTCTCCGATTGCTGTAAGGCATACAATCCTTTTCTTGTGAGGCATATTACCCTGTAACTAGGTGCATTTCATCTTGGGTGAGCGAAGAAACCAGAATTTGAGCATCCTTGAAAAATACGTAGTAATATTCTTATTTGAATACTTTTAACAAAAAATAAGTAGTAACTAATTTCTAATCAACATAGCAATAAATTAGACTAGTTCCTGTGGAAATCGTGGTGCCCAACGTTGAAATATAGCTATTTTTTGCTTAAGGGGGGCGTATTAGACACTTTTACCCTATATTGAGTTCCGGTTCTCATTCCAATAAATTGGCAACAGTAAGATCTTTTATGAATATATCCCTCATTGTCAGTCATTCGTGGTGTGATATGGTCATTTCATATTTACCACAAGAATTCGCAATTCTGGCAGCATTGCTTCATAAGAATTTAACCACACCAATTGCAATACCTTTAGTTCTACGTATAATACTTACAATTGGTCGAGCTTAAATTAAAAGTGATAGTCACAGTTATTAGTCTTACTTTTTTATGTGAAAAAATCTTGCCTGAATCAAAAGTTATAGATGTTTAAAAACGTTGTTGGTCATAATCAACAAATGCGTGAAGGTATTAATATTATAGACACTCATAGTAATGAACTCGCGGATGTAAAAACCACCAAACTGGCAACTAGGAAAAGAAGCCTGCTAAACTGGCATTACCCAAAAATATTCAAGCTCGAACGTGCTCGGCTGTATTAGATCATCTGTTTTTATCAA
Source organism: Topomyia yanbarensis (assembly GCF_030247195.1). Taxonomy (NCBI): domain Eukaryota; kingdom Metazoa; phylum Arthropoda; class Insecta; order Diptera; family Culicidae; genus Topomyia; species Topomyia yanbarensis. The sequence continues at coordinate 180,919,316 of NC_080671.1, read as the reverse complement.
AATGATTTTTCAAGAAGTTCAATATATGAATCAAAAGAAGTTATACGTTTGATACTGAGCAACAAGAAATAAAGAAAAGCAATATTTTTTTCCTTTTTTATTTCGACTAATACATAGTCACATTTTCTTTTTTACTTTTTAACGACATTCGATAACTGAGTAGAGAAAGTTATGAAAATTGAGAGCCATAGTACTCAGGTGAGAGCAAGGATGTGAATTATTATGAATTATTCTACATCATATTATCATGATTTAATCTGTTCCACAATATTCCGCCACGTCACTCGGTCAGTTGCTGCTTTTCTCCAACCTCTCAGGTGCCCGATACTCGCCAGATTCTGCTCTACCGGGAACGCTGCGCTCCTCTCCGTCTTGAACCTGCCGGGTTGGTGGTAAAAACCAACTTGGTGGGGTTGTTGTCCGGCATCCTCACAACATGGCCCGCCCACCATACCCTTCCAGCGTGAGCTACTTTTCGGATACTTGGCTCACCATAGAGTCGCGCAAGTTCGTGGTTCATCGTTCTCCTCCACACGCCATCCTCCTGCACACCACCGAAGATCGTTCTCAGAACCCTTCTTTCGAAGACTTCGAGTGCTTGCAGATCCTCCTCGAGCATTGTCCGCGTTTCGTTCCCGTAGAGTACCACCGGTCTAATCAGTATATTGTACATAGTGCATTTCGTGCGGTGGTGAAGCTTCCTGGATCTCAAAGTTTTGTGGCGCCCATATTAAGCACGACTTCCAGAGATAATACGCCTTCTAATCTCCCGGCTGGTGTTATTGTCCGCAGTCACCAATGAGATAGATGAACTCGTCAACCACCTCGAACTCGTCGCCGTCGATCGTAATACTACTGCCCAAGCGTTCCCTACCGCGATCGGTTCCGCCAGCCAGCATATACTTCGTCTTAGACACATTTATCTTCAGTCCTACTCGTGCTGCTTCACGCTTCAGTCGGGTATACAGATCTGCTACCGTCACCTTGCTTCTACCGATTATGTCCACGTCGTCAGCGAAGCACACGAACTGTCCGGACCTCGTGAAAATCGTGCCCCGCATGTTGAACCCCGCTCTTCGCATAACACCTTCCAGCGCTATATTGAACAGCAGGCAGGACAACCCATCGCCTTGTCTTAGTCCCCTGCGTGTTTCAAACGGACCCGAGAGGCCGCCCGAAATTTTGACAAAACACCTTACACCTTCCATCGTAGCTTTAATCAGTCTCGTCAGCTTCCCAGGGAAGCAGTTCTCGTCCATCATTTTCCATAGCTCCACACGGTCCACCGTGTCATATGTGGCTTTAAAGTCGATGAACAGGTGATGTGTCGGAACATGGTATTCACGGCATTTTTGGAGGATTTGCCGTATAGTAAAAATTTGGTCGTTTATTGATCTGCCGTTGATGAAACCGGCCTGATAACTCCCGACAAATCCATTTACCAGCGATGATAGGCGCCGGAACAGAACCTGGGATAGCTCTTTGTAAGCGGCATTTGTCAATGTGATCGCTCTGTAGTTTTCACAATCCAATTTGTCGCCTTTCTTGTATACGCTGTTTTGGACGCAGTTTAACCATCTCCAGATAGTGATCGGAGTCGATGTTAGCGCCCCGATAGGTCCTTACGTGGATAATGTTTGAGAAGTGCCGTCCATCAATCAGAACATGATCAATTTGCGTCTCTGTTTGTTGCGGTGATCTCCAAGTGTATTGGTGCAGGAGGAGGTGCTGGAAGAAGGTGCTCCTTATGATCATGTTCTTGGAGGTGGCGAAATCGATTAGTCTTAGGCCGTTCTCGTTCGTCTGCTGGTGGGCGCTGAACATTCCAATTACCGGTCTGTATTCCACCTCCTGGCCAAGCTGAGCATTAAGGTCGCCGATGACGATCTTGACATCATGTCTTGGGCAGCGGTCGTATTCATGCTCCAGCTGTGCGTAGAATTCGTCCTTGTCGTCATCGCTACTTCCGAGGTGGGGACTATGCACGTTAATTTTGCTGTTGTTGAAGAACGGGCCCTTGATCCTCAACCTGCACATTCTGTCACTGACCGGCCATCATCCGATCACACGCTTTTTCATCTCCCCCACCACCATAAAAGCTGTTCCCAGTTCGTGTGTATTGCCGCAGCTCTGGTAGATGGTGTGGTTCCCGCGAAAGACCCGCACCGTAGACCCCTTCCAACACACCTCCTGCAGCGCCACAATGTCGATCTTGCGGTCTTTCACTATGTCGGCAAGTATGCGAGTGCTGCCGATAAAGTTAAGCGACCTGCAGTTCCATGTCCCAAGTTTCCAGTCTCTTGTCCGTTTCCGTTGCGTATGTCTTTGCCAATTTTGTCCATCCGAAATTGCTTGTTGAACTTCCTGAGCATGCTATTTTATGGGCGGCTAGCTATGCCGATGTGAAATATATAGATCGGAAAACTAGAAGTGGCACGGTCATTAGAAACAGGCTTAAAATCTTACGAGCTAATCTTCTGTCTTCTGCTGGCAGGAGTCGAGCTTATGCAGCATAACTACGAATCACTCAAGTCTACAAACATGTCTCCTGGTAAAGACAGACTTGACCTTGGGAACGACAAAAGAGAAACCACGTAAAATCACCACTGAAAACCTGTCGACGATTAGCATCAATGAAATGCTGCTGCTCGTCTCTGTTTTGCCCTTCAAATTCCGAGATAGATTTTAAGTTGATTCAAAAGAGCATAAATAAAATGCTTTTTAAGCAGTTAGGTAGAACACAATAAATATCTTTCTAAATAACGTTGTATAATACAAAAAAGGACACGAAAAATCTACTGTGAATAACTAAATAAAATTTGCCTTCGCCGGTCTATTGCGTCTATTGGTCTATGAGTGTCTATAGTTGGTATGAGCGGAAGATATCGCATATTTATCCCATTTTCCATGGAATTGTCTGTCGTTATGGGACTGATTTGCGATCTTAGGCAGTAGATGTCATATTGAGTTGGACATCTTTTCAAGAGCAAATTCAAATTTGTTTTCCTTAATAAATTTACTTAGATGTGGTGTTCTAACAGGTCATCTACATTTTCGGCAAGTTCTGGAGGTCCGGTAGGCAGTCTTTTATTGGAATTTAATCGCCGCGCGCTTTTTCGGGTTTACGCACACGCAGTTCTAGCCGCACCACCTTCAGCGAAGGTTTCATGCTGTTGTTGAAAAAATCGGTAATCCTGTATTGAGCGGATGAGACGAGATATTTTGAGATCGTCTGTGCAGAACCGGCGAGTAGTTTGCAGCACTAAATACACATCATTGAAGCAAAGCAAAAACATCAACGGCCCCAAGTAATTTTTTGCGATATTCCTGATGTAAAAATGAGTACCTGGCAATCTACAATGACAATCATTATCTCTCGATCGTAACTCCCTTCTCAGGCGAGTTCTTTGCGTTATATGACAGTTCGCTTTCTGAAAACCACTCGGTTTCTAACGTGCCATCGGGTACAACACGTTCGTGCAATTTGCCATTACTTGAACGAAGCATAATTTCCTTGCCATCACCAAGACCACATCTACAAACTCACGCTGCGCTGCCATCACCGGGACGCCCGTTATGCAGAACTACGGAAGACCCCGAGCGCTCCGACGCAGTCGCGCTGCCAGTCAGCGACTCGCTTATTCGTCCCGGTCCTGCGGTCGGAGGTCGTGAGGGGGTCTTCCGAACTCAGGCGAGTATTTTGCTTTACATGACAGTTCGCTTTCTGAAAACCTCTTGGTTCATAGCATGCCGTTGCGTACAACCCCAGATTTCCTGTCCGTCTACTACCAGAACGTTCGTGGAATGAGAACAAAAACGCAGTCTTTCTTGTTTGCGCTCACTTCCTGCGACTATGACATTATCGTTCTCACCGAAACCTGGTTACGTGATGATATATTAAACACCGAGCTAACGACGAACTACTCAATCTACCGATGCGATCGCAACTCTTCTACCAGTCATCTACGTCGCGGAGGTGGTGTTCTCATAGCGATAAAGAAACATCTAACTGGGACTATGCTAAAAATGCCTGGATGTGAATGTTTGGAGCAAGTTGTCGTACGCGTTTCACTGCCAGGTCGATAATTATATATTTGTTGCATTTATCTAAGGCCGAACAGTGATCCCGACTTGTACAACGTTCACTCTTCTGCAGTCCAAAGCATCCTGGACAAATGTAATAGGCGCGACAATGTACTTGTTGTAGGTGATTATAATCTTCCTAGTCTTCGGTGGATTTTTGATGACGATTGTAAGTGCTACCTTCCTGAAAATGCAACCACGGAACAAGAGACGGCCATCACAGAAACTTTGGTCGCTGGTGGCTTGTATCAAATCTGCTCTGTTAGCAACGGTGAAGCTTTTGATACAATTAACGACGACTTCAACTTTGACTTTACTCGATGCAACTTCGATGAAGTCTCAATGGCCATTGGTGCACTCAATTGGCGTGAGATGCTGGATGGAAATGACTTAGATCAGGCAGTTGTGGCGTTCTATGACGCCATATATGAGATTCTTCGCCGTAATGTTTTTAAAAATCGTGTCAGCAGAAAAGCAGAATATAAATTTCCGTGGTGGAACGCTGAGCTTGGTCGCCTGCGCAACGTACTCCGGAAACACCGAAAGCGATATTTACATCATAGGACCGACAACAATAAAACTATTATTCGTCAAACTGAACTGCAATATGAAACAGCCCGGAACAGTGCATTCGGTGAATATCTGAACCAAGCTCAGCGCAGCCTTCGAAATAATCCTTCGACATTTTGGATATTTATAAACAGCAGAAAACGTTCCGTGGGTGTACCAGAAAATGTCTATCTTCGATACAAAAATTCACAGTCCGCTGCCGAGTCGGCGAACCTTTTTGCAGATCACTTCCGAGATGTATTTTTCAGCCCTCCTGTCTATCCATCTCAGCAGTACCTTGAAACATTGCCAACACATAATATCAACCTTCCTCTTCCTAACGTAAATGATTCTGATGTAGCGAGCGCTCTGTCCAGCGTTGATCCTTTGAAAGGGCCTGGTTCGGATTGCTTGCCTCCTGTGTTTATAAAGCATTGTGCTCGAGCACTTTCTGCACCAATAAGTATTATTTTTCAGCGTTCAATCTCGGAAAATATTTTCCCAATGGCATGGAAAGAAGCTGCTATAGTTCCTATTCATAAGGCTAGAGATAGGCAAAATGTTGAAAACTACAGAGGAATCTCGCTGCTGAACTGTCTAGCTAAAGTTCTGGAAAAGTTTGTGTACAATGCGATGTACGCTGCTTCTTCCAACATAATCGACGAACGATAACACGGATTTATGAAAAAAACGCTCCGCCACTTCGAACTTGATGACGTACACGAGTTTTCTAGTTCCAGCTGTAGAGAAGCGTCAACAAGTGGACGCTATATATTTTGATTTCGCAAAAGCATTCGACCCACAACATTACTGTTTCGAAGCTGGAGCGACTTTCCTGAGTGGGTTACCAGATGGCTGCATTCTTACCTCTCACAACGATCTGCCTTTGTTAGAATTGGCACTACATGCTCAACCACATTCGTAACGCCAACCGGTGTGCCTAAAGGAAGTCACCTAGGGCCACTGATCTTTCTATTATTCATCAACGACCTCTGCACCCGCATCAACTCTGAAAAACTGCTCTATGCTGATGATCTGAAAATCTTTCGTTCAATTGCTTCAGCACTCGACTCTGCTGTGCTCCAAGACGATATAGCCAATATAGAGGAATGGTGTTTGCTGAACGGTATGCAGATCAACATTGATAAATGTAAGATGATAAGTTTCGGACACTCGGCAAATATAAGGCGTTGCGAATACACTCTTCAAGCCTGTGTCATCGAGCGGGTGGATTCTATCCGTGACCTACAGACACTTCACTGCAACAACGGCGAAGGCTTTTGTAACATTGGGTTTTCTAAAACGGAACGCTGTCGATTTTGTGGATTTCTACGCACTGAAATCTTTATACTGTGCACCGGTCCGGAGCATTTTGGAGTATGCTGTACAAGTATGGGCGCCATACAACGCCGTTCAAAGTAGCTGGAGCGCGTTCAGAGAAGTTTTGTACGATTTGCTCTCAGAAAATTGCCTTGGAACGACCCTATCCGTCTTCCGCCGCATAATAATAGATGCATGTTGCTAGATTTTCCAACGCTGGAGTCTCGCCGCACGTTCTTGCAAGGAATGTTCATTTTCGATATGTTGTCGAACAATATTGACTGTCCCGACATTCTCTCAAGGATTCATTTATTTGTACCCCCTCGTGATATAAGGAATCGTCCGCTTCTGTGGATTCCCAGGCACCGCACAGTATATGGCCAGAACAATCCGCTAGACAGATGTTGTAGCAGATTCAACGAAACTGTTTTAGCTTATGACTTCCATACCACTAAATCTAATTATAAGTTAGCAATTAGAAATTTTTAACATTGACACTAGCAATAGCATTAAGTGTAATCTGTACGATATATATCGAAGATGCAATAAATAATAATAAATAAAGTAAAGCTAGGATCCAAACAGCTGCAAAAACTACCGTTTATTCCAAATTTCTGAATTTTTCGATTGCTATATGACAAATGGCGGAAATCAGTTTGAGCGCGACATTCCATGCTCTCTGTTATGTGTAAAGGTAGACTCGGCGGGTTGGTCGCTGTTCAGCTTCCAGGCGCGAAGCCACGTTAACCCGATTAACAACGGACTACAGCTCTGGCATATGCTACATACATGCAAACGCCTCATTCTACCCCTTTTCAATTTCGTTGTAAGAAAGGGCAGTTGAAAAGAGAAATAACGAGGCACCATCGATGGATTTTAAAAATAGGTATTGGATCCTATAAATGTGAGGTTGAAGTGTAATAATCTTTGTTTATCGTATTCTTCTTGAGAGTGTATACTGTATATACATTGCAGTTATGGTTGTGATCGGTCGTAACTGCGATCTGGACTAGAGTGAATAAAGCGAAGACTCATTATAGATAAATATTTTAGGCTTACATGACAAAAACTAGGATTAATCAAGAGTTTCCCCTAACTATCCTGGACACCAGGACAGTCAGTGAAAAACCAGGATATGTCCTGAGAAACCAGGACGTATGGTCACCCTAGTATTTCTATATCGTTCGATCATAAAAGCACGATTTTTTTTTATTTGAACCATGGTATGCAGCGTGATGTTTTGTCTATAAGCATAAAACAGCTTCGCCAACTCGAGGCGTCCCACAGTGGCTGGAGGCTGGCCAAAACCTCAAAAAATTATTTTTAAAATATTGATATTTTATATTTTTTTTAAATTTCTCATGTATTGAATGATGTTTATTTAAAATTTTATGATCATTGGATAAGAACACGATTTTTAACATGAGTTTAAACGTAGCAAAGTCCGGACTTTTTAATGATTTTCATTTCCGAAACCACCATTGCTCTGTTTACTTCAAATGCATGTTGCTCTATTGATTTTGGTCCGATTTTAGCACAACTAATTTCATTATGAAGAGAAACAAAAAAACTTGGTTAGTGAATAAAATACATTTGGTAAATTTGCTTGGAACTATGACTTTTTCGTTTAAATATGTTTGAGGTGGTCAGATCAAAAATACTTTTTTCACTAATGTATTCTGTACAAATTTCGGAATCATTTCGGAACGGTCACATAGTATACATTCTATGGGAAATAACCTCTACTTTTCGAATATCATGGTCTCGTTCTGCGCCTAGGTGCGCAAAAAAGTTTAAGGAGATTTTGAAGCTTTGTTGCTGATATGGAGCCGCATGGTGCTTTGTGTAAAATAATTAGACAATCTACAGTAAACCAACACGTTATACAATGGATTTAAAGTAGAGTTATTCATTTTTTTATGATATTGCTGACATTGGTGAACAGTAATGGAAAATCTATCATGAAAACGGGATCATAGTTATAAGAAAGGTTCAATGACACTGTATGGAAAAATGCATTTAATATTTTACGACTTTTGGCATCAAAAATGTGCTCAGCACCTCAAAATTAGCTTAAATTGTGATTTTCAGCCAAATTAGGTAACATTTGAGGTTTTGTCCGACTTTTGTTTGAAGACCTGCCACTGTGCGTCCTGCCCAAACACTCTTCGGAGAACTGGATCAATCCGTCACTCCAACCGAACAATCGTTCAACTCATTCCCTGAACCAAGCCCCGGCCAGTCATTATATTACCCTTTTAGAATCAATTTCAACGATCGATTGTTTCCATCCACCCAAACACGCCAAACGCCACTCGGCAGAGCGAGGAGAGCACTAGGGAATCTTTAAGCGTACTCCTTGAACTTTGCATCTCTTGAACCTCTCGCATCGGCCCAACCCAGTCAGTGCGCTGTAAATCTTGAACTCGTGTGATGTTAATTAATGTTTTCATTTCGTCTGTCTGCCACCTCCTAGCCGACCTACCACCACCATCAGATCAAACCACGGCGAGTAAAGTTTCAATCGATCCGGATAACGCGCTCAACAGAACGAGGAAGAATAAAAAAGTTCCAACCAACTGAATGTATCATTGCTGCGTATCACTAGAGTCCGACTGCCTCGCCGTCGGTGTGTGTGTTCCATCTATGTCTGTTTTGAACCGTTTTATTGAACTTCACTCGCATCACAGAGGTTCTCATTCGCTTCTACCGAGAAGCCGACGACGCCGATGAAGCAGAACTGATCCAGAAAACAGAGGAAAACAATCGTTCGCAGAAGTTCCAAGATTCAATCGGTTCAATATGTGGGAATGATGCGAGAGAGTGAGAGGAGGGGGAGGGCTTAGATGAGGGGTGGTAGATTACGAGTTGTAGGTCTGTTTTTCATCTCCTCACCCCGTTCTTCGACGCGTTGGTTGAATCGGAAATACCTTTACGTCTTTCAGGTTAATTTAGTTGGAGGAGGTGGGGAGCGGTTATCATGGAACCACCGCATCGGTGTGAGAAACTCCAGAAGAAGGAAGCGAAGGCAAACAAAACATTTTAATTTCGTAACGTGGGGATAAGTTGATCCGATTGTGTATGGTATGTAAATTTCGATTGAAAAGTTTCTCTTCGAGTTGATTTTTTGCTTTTTGTTCTAAATGACTGACTAGCAGTTGACTGACTCGACATCATCTGGCGGAGGTCGCTCGGTGCTGATGTCGTACCGGTTGTCTTGTTCTATACGAGTAGTCTTCGGTTCGGGCTGAGACAGATTATGAAGTTGGGTATTTGTAGCAGAAAATCGTTTGTATCTCTTTGATGGTGTTCTTGAAAAGCGGTTATTTGGTTAACTTAAATATTTCTGTTTTCGTTGTTTGATTCAAATTTGCTGCTCGGGCGTTGACGCGTTAATGCGGGCCAATCGGATTAAGATGGAAATCGGAACGCATTTGGGACACCTCTAAGAGGTGTTGGAATTCGTGTTTTATAGCCTAAGCTGAACTGTTCGATTGGGCAGGTCGAGCATTTTGAAATGCTTGCATACGTGTAGACAGGTTTTATGGAAATGTTGAAAGATTTTGGCCTGATTACGGTTGGAATAAATTAGTCTTTTATGAAAATCTCCTAAACACTTTCAGTCATCATTATCGGGTACGGTAGATGTGAGTCAAAAAATGTCATGCGCATTTGAAAATCAAAATTTTTATTTTCTAATTACGGAAAGCCTTGCGCTGAGGAAGTTTAGAAAAAAAGTTATTGTGGCCAAACTCAAAACTACTGGTGACTATTTCAATATTACAAACAAAACAATACCATCTCTGTTAAAATCCTAACAAAGCTTTACCTTCAATGGTGTGTATGTAGGATATACCTGATTCTAACTTTTTTTTAAAAAAAAACCACCGCTTTCGAATTATTTGCCTATAGTGTATTCTACTTCGATCTAGTTATGTCTCTGACATTACCCATCCATCTCTTATGTAAAATATATGAGAATATGCTTTGTGACCCAAACGCACCTGACCGTGTCAAATAAATGAATTGAAAAAACGAACCATTAGCACTATCATGACATGTTTTTGATTGTCAGCAATTTAACGGTCGAAAAAAAAATCAACCTCACAACCACAACACCTCAACCGAACATTTAAATTCCATCGCGAAATCCATTATACAACCAATGATTCATAGTTGGATTCGTGACAGATTCCGCACCACAATGCTACTAATTTTCCACGGGCAAGCACAGCTCGCTCTAGCTAATGGAAACCGCAGCAACGGATTACACGCGATAAACCACGCCAAATCACGTCCAATTCCGTCGAATCCGGCCACCGTTTTCGGTAATGAATCATATTTACCCGTCGCTAGTTGATGCATAATTCATGCTGGGAAGAAAAGGGTACTAGGGGGAGTGACGGGTCAACCTGATATATCAATTGAGTCACGCCGCCATCCAATTTACTCCATTAGCGCACAGTTCATCTACTGTCAATCTAAATTAAGGTATTATATTACAACTTGGCAGAGGACAACACACGGTGGCACCAGCGACAACAACGTGTTTCGAAGCGTGCTGCGGCAGCCAAATCAAACTGCTGCCTACCGCCTACTGCCCTGCCGCGCCACGGCGCCACTGTTTCGAAACAACTGCCAGGCAGGAGGCCGGCTAATATTTCATTTCATTCCAGCTGCCGCTGTTGTGCGACGAAGGGCATTTGCCTCGTTAGTGGTCCTTCCATATTCCCCCTTTCAGGTGCGAGTGTGATAAATTGTGGCGAAGAAGAGAACCAGTTGCGGTAGATTTGAACAAAAGTAGGCTTCGAGGTCATCAGTGAGTGGTTTTGGGTTGAAAAAGAATTATTACAATCAGCGGGATAACAGTTGTGCTAACTTCGTTTATTTTCCGACAACAGTAGCATCCTAAACCTGTCGCTCTGACGCTTGATTAGGGGTGAGAGAAAGATGGAGAGGAGAAAAACACCAATCTATCCCGTAGGTTCAAAACCGAGGCTCGTGGCATAAACACGCGCGATTCGCGTCATAGATTGAGAAGTGTGTGACTTCCGTCTCAGCATAGTTACAGAACAGAGTAGATCGGGGTGGTAATTGAATGAAAATTGACGTAAAATGCTCACGTGTTGGGCGGGTGCATTTTATTGACAGTTCGCATGACAGTCCACCCAATTTGGTGAGTAGGCGGTAGTAAGGTTTTGACGTGAGCAAGTAACAAAATATTCACTCGATGGAAGGTGGGTGGAATTGGTGGCGTTTGGGGATAAAAAGAAAAACATGATAGAGTTTGCGGCTTTGTTTTAGAAACTCTGTCTAAAAATCTATTCGTATACACAGAATTTTGTGAGAAGTTGATAAACTTTTTTTCATATAGCTACCCAATCTAGTGAAATTCTTTATGGAGTCAGATGAATGTTTTAATCTCCACAAATAGGTATAGAAGATATACACAGACTAGTATACGTAATATAAAAACGCCCGAATGATAAAACATGTTAGTATAGAAACGCTGGTGCCATTCGCGATAATACACATTTGGTGAGGCGGCCGTCATCCGCGCATCTGCACCGATCAGGCATACATACACATTCTCCGGCGATTAAGTCAGTAGCACATACGGATTTATGAACGTGATTTCAAGTGCGATTATTCCAACACCCGTTCCCACGCGATCATGAATCGGTCGTGTAGTAGCTTGGCTTCATGTCTGCAGTTTTCGTCTCAAAAATAAAAACTCATATGGTCAAGGCTTCTGTCTGTCACGTTACAAGTTTACGCATATTTTATAAGATAAGTCTGTAAAAACGATAAAATCATATTCTATCACAATTTCACATTATTAAGGCCACTAAGCAGCACATTTTTTCTACAGAAAGTTATTTTCTATCATGAACGGTTTTCGCTTTATTGTCATTTTGATACGTCTATCACGTTACACAATTTTCGCAGTGAGTTTAGAGGTTACCCAACTAAATTGAAAAAGTCTGTTCCGTTGGCCCCCAAATTTGCATGAACACAGTTTTAAGTTGAAGCTTGGAAAACAAAGAAGAGTATGAAATATAGTTTTCCTGAAGAAAAACTTTTTTTTCAATTTTGTGGAGTATACTCAATGATCTGTCACGTTACAACCATAATCTGTCACGTTACAGCTCTGTATTTTTATTGAAGCAAGTATATTGAGACAGTGGTACACAAATCATCCTTGATCTTAGAACTGAGTATTAACGGGAAATTTCATGTTTATTTTGAAAAACATTATAGTTTTGATGAACAAACGTGAATAACTTATGAAAAGGTCGTAACTTCACGAAGTTACGAAGTCGAAAGAAAATCCAAAATAACTTAAAAACATGTGCGATTTGAAGTACAATTTTTCAAAAGTATTTTAAATTGGACAAACATTTTCAAATACATTCTAAAACTCAATTATCAACAGAAAAAAAATCAGAGCAAATTTACATTTAGAAGATTTTTGAAATATTTTTCAAGTTTTTGTTATAAAATCTTTTCTTGTTATTTTCTCCACAATGCAATTATATTGTAAACCTTTTTATTTAATTAAATTTTAAACGTGTTGTGTTTTTTAGCGTTTGGTATTTGTGAGTAACTTATTAAAAGGGCGTATTTTTACTACTAGAAATTTTTGTTGAAAGAAAAAAAATGTTTCGGAAATTTTTTTTAAGATCATTTTGCTTCAAAATGATATTTATTATTAGTATCGTATAAAAAAATATATTTATGACTGAAAAATACTAGGAAATTTAGAATACTTAAAGTCGTTGTGAGAAATGCTTTCTTACTAATAGCTTTTTAATAGTGCAATTACAGTTTCTTCTATTTTTAGGCTTGCGTTAACAAAAAAAATCATTGATTTTTTTAGCATTTTTTTTTTTCAATTTTTTGTTTTGAAAAATTTTACAAAAAAATATTCACACAGTACAATTAATTCCCTAGAACTCGCTATCATAGTTTTGTTGTACAAATGGCGATTTAAGAACAATAACAAAACTAGTACATTCAAGATCTCACACGCCCTTATAAAATATTCTCTTGAATAAAAATTCTTGTTTAATAACGCAAAATACTTAGTCTCCCATATAGATGAAATATAAAAAGTTTCATCAGAATCGAAGATCGTCACCATTTTTAACGTAATAGAATCAAACTTGATGGAACTGCTTTATAGCAGAAAACATCTGTCACGTTACAGAAGATCAACTGTGTTTTCTCATAAATGAATAAAACTTTAAGGTTTTCACAATACAGTTTCAAAAAGTAGATGCAAAGTAGTAAGAAAAAATGTAGGTAAGACATTGTATGCAAGGTGTTAGTGTGGTCCATAAAACTTTTTCCAATTTTTGATCTGTCACGTTACAAGTTAATTGTTTTTCATTACTTCACAATCAAAAATAAGCATTAATCCATGTTCATCTCAAATTTTCAATCAATACCATCAAATTTAAATTAGACTTCGATGGAAAATGTGATTCAAGGCAAAAAGTTGAAAATATGGATTTTGTTTACCTTTTCATCTCCTTACGGTTTTTTAGTCATTTTCAGGTCATTCAAGAAGCATCAACAAACTTTTATAAATGGCAGACATGGATTTTTTTCTGGGCTCACCATTACCATATACGGAAAAACAGTTTGGCGCAAAATTCGATAAAAATTTTTTTTGCCTGTGGTTGCTATTTTCGGAGCCTTGATTATATACACTACTCAGGGTGCCGTAACCGGATACTTTAGTGAAATGGGATTCACTCCCCTCTAAATATTAACCGTACACTCTTAGTCGCGATTTGCGCGAGCACGGTTATACAGGGTGGTTGTTTTGCGGCTAAGAATCTCTTGTGGGGGAAAATCATTCTACAGATACCATCATATCTCAACCTATTTATTTATTTATTCGTCAATCAAATTGTAGACTACATTATACAAATATTAATTGCTTATATACTATCCTGTATACTATTTCTATGTACTATGATGCCGTAAAGAGTTGAAAAACTGTTTTAAACTTGTTCGGGGCATGGTAAGATCAATACTTTCACAATGCTCGTTATACACAGCCATCATCTGGTTTAGTTGTCCGAATTTAGCATAGTCTGTACGGTGATGACCTATCGCGAACACATTTCTATTGCGTAATTGACGAGTAGGAGCATATAAATTTAATAAAATTATCAAATTTAATAAAATTATTACGTTACGGTACTTGAACTGACTTATTTAACCCCTATCTCATAAATAATGTTTTATATTTTAAACCTTTTAGGTCCGTTGGAAAGTGAAAAAATTACGTGAAGTGAAGAGTTACTGAATCTAAGTAACCTTTTAGTGGCGAAATAGTAAAAAGGTTGTAATTTTGATGAGGTTTTGATAGTTTTCTCCAAATAATGAACATAACAATGTCTATTATCCAAAAGATGAGTTTTAAAGACGTTGCATAATTTGTCCTTCAACATCATATTCGAATCTTTTCTCATTTCATTTAAATTAAGATATTAAACTTTTTCTGCAGTCGACTTGTATTGCTTAAACGACTCTAACCCAAAATAGTGCTTTATATCCCTATTCACAAGATTTCATTAAACAGCTGAAACAAATTCCTACTAAATCATGTACAGATATTCTTTAGTAAGTGTACTAAGTGGCGTTTTGCTAATAAAGTAGTTCAAAATTAGAGTTTTGTAATGTTTTTCTATCACTAATTAAACAATAATTCAACATTGCGATTGTTTATTGGATGCCATCTCAACATTTTATACAACTTGTTCTATGATATTTTAACCCTTACTTTTTTATTCAGCTGAAATTTAATAGTAAATACAGCATTGCGTCACCGTATACGCAGTTGCTTCGAAATTGTCCTTTTTGGCATATGCCATGATATGATTAAAATGATTTTGCGTCAAAACTCAAAGAGATAGGGGAGAGTGGGTACGCTTGATCCCACATTTGTTTTTTTCTCGGAACTTTTCAATGAAATAAAGATTTAAATTGCAAAATTCGCCATTTTGTAGTCAATTTGAATTGTAAGAGCTATGAATAATATGTAAATCTGAATATTATGCCCTGTCAGTAATATGAACAATTTTGAAAATCATGTCAAAACGAGGTTTTTGTAAAAACTTGTAGTAACTTGATCTCCTGCCTACTAGGGCTAAATAAACAAGGCAAACTATGACTAATAGACACAAATGTTCAGCTAATCAATGTCCTGACAAATCAAATAATTAGACTACCTTTTTAGATGCACGACAAACTTTCATCATAGTAGAAAGTCAAGACAAGTATTTGCGGTAAATCAGTACACCCAAAACTCGGCCGTAATACCTTTACGGTAATAAGAAAAAAATGCTCTAATAGCAAGACGTTTCATGATAAAACGGTCACAACAAAAAATTCTTCAAACGGCTATACCAACACATTCAAATCTTCTCTGCGTCGCACTCATGTTTCATCAATTCTTATTCAATAAATATTATCGCGTCGGATTGTCTGGAAGTGTGTAGCACTTCGCTTGTCATTGTATTGCGCATCAAGTGAAGTGAACACTATGTGGACAAATACGAGATTCGATTTTCTCTACATGACACATTCCGTATTTGAAGATCGGCTCACACTCGGCTAGCTTCAAAGCACGGTCAGAAAAAACGACTCGGAATAGTGGTGGGGTATTTCGGCTGGTGATAAATTGAAATCTCTTTTCTATCACGGACGTTAACAGCAAGGTAGCGACTGCATAAAACATGAACAGTCCTTCCCGTCATATACGGGAAGCAAGACCTATGGTTTGGATTCACGTATCCGAACCGAGGGTCCGGATCCAGACACTTGTCTGGATCTAAGCACCAGGTCTGGGTCTGGTTCAGGTTCGGACTTGGTAAGGGGAAAAGGGGATGGGCTAGATCCGGGTACTGGTCCGGATCCGGGTACTTGTCCAGATCCGGGAGCTGGTTTGGATCTGGGCACGTGTCTGGATCCGGGAGGTCTGGATTTGGGGACTGGTCCGGATCTGGCAGCTAGGCCGGAAACCGCCTAAACTATTTATTCCACTATCCAACCTACCCAGTAAAAATCCGTAATTCTGGCTGGTTTCGGCCAATATTGGGGCAAATTCCAGCCTGAATTTGGTCAGAGATCCGCCAGGATTCCGGTTGGTTTGACTCGGTACTAATACTATCATAGCAATCGACCGAATTATCCTACATCCGAACAGAGCCGAGGTTGACACATACTGAAAAAGTGTTTGATTGTGTGATGCGCATACATGAACAGCAACCGAAATTCGTAATTCCACCGTTTACTACCTTTGCGGGAATATGAGTTTAATACCGCAATGCGCAATTGCGTGGTCTGTTACCGAAAACACAATAGAATCTTACCCAAAAGTAATAGAAACATACCCGTCGGATTTTGGGTGTACTTTTTAAATGGCTTTTCCAACCTTCAGTAACTTATATTATAATTTGTTCACGAAAAAAAAACATTTTGGATCAATTAATAGTGCCAGGAACTTTATGAAAATGATCTTTTTCTATTTCTATACATTTGGAAAGTGTTTGAAAGAGCTAACGATAGGAATCAAGTGTATCCAGTATTACAGGGATCAAAGATACCAATTGTATGAGGTGAACAAAATTTATTTTTTTGTATGTGTTGTGAAACTTTTTATTCGAAAAATGTTTTTTTCTACACAAAAGCCCATAGAAAGTAATCTTAATATTCATATATAATTAGTTCGCCGATCTCATACAACCGAGTAAAAAGTTTGCAAAAAGATCTTCGAGATGGATATCAACACATATGTTCTAAAATATTGTACAACTTTTCCAAACCAAATGTTATACATTAGATTTGTTTTTAAAACATCATAAACGATAAAATATTTCATTTTCTGTGGTAACTTTTGATGTATATATTATAAGACACGGCCAGGGAATCAAATATCCTCAAGGATCAAGTGTCCTCACTCTCCCCCAATGATATGGACTCAAAGAAGGAATTGTAGAATATGCTGAGATGCATCATTTTGGTAATAAATGGTAATGATTGTTGTTTGTTATTTGTCAGAAAATTAACGAAAACACTAATAATAGCTCGAACTTTAAAATATTTTACTTCCTAAAGAACACCTAAATCACTTAACGGAAAGATATTGTTACTTTTTTATGTAAATTTTTCTTAAATTTCCATTGCAAATAAATAAGATAAGTGGCATACTTTTTTAATTAGAAGTAGTATAAAAAACATGTTTTGAGCCACCTAGCGGTGCAATTGTGCCTTTCCCATTTCTCCAAACTATGAGGCTATGGCTGGTTATCTTCGGAAATAACTAATACATTCTTAGCGCACTTTGAACTCAGCCACGAGCCTGATGATTCGTAGTAACACTGCCTAACCTCAACTCCTGCCAGCAGAAGACAAAAGATTAGTCTGTAGGATTAAAAGCCTGTTTCTAATGACCCGGGTACTTGTAGTATTCCGAACTCTATATTTCACATACTTGCTCTCACTAGAGTACTGTTGCTCTAAAATTTTCATGAGTTGCCATACTTAGTAATCTCTAACTAATCGAATGTCGTTCAAAAGTAAAAAAGAAAGTGTGACTACATAAGTTGAAATAAAAAATGAAAACAGAAAATCATAAAAGTCGTATTTTTGCACATTAATTTTATGAACTTTTACATGCATCATAAGATAATTCAAATGAATTTCACTATTCGTCTAATCTGAGTATAGAAATGCCCACACTCTCAAATAAAACACCTCCACACACAAATTCAACTTTACGGTTTTATACTTTATAAACATTAGAATTATTGGTATAAGGAAAAATTAAATAACATTTCAATTTTCACACTTTGTAAATTTTGCGAAGCCTTTACATCACTAGATGAAAAATACCCGAAAATTTTTTTCGTGGCGTTCCCTCCGACAGCTTGTCGAAGACTGATGCTATGGTATCGCAATTTTTTTTTAATTTTCAAAGGCCACTCCTCTCATATAGTGACAAATGTTAAAGTAAGCTAACATGCCAAATTTCCAATAATTTGGAGAATTTTGGACCACCGCGCACTTCGCTTGAAATTTTTGAAATTGGTGCTACGGGAAAATATGGAGGAAAAATATATTAAATGCTATAACTTTTGAAGTAGCACTCCGAAAACTACAATTCAGGGGTTATATACAAAGTTGTGAGCTAAGTTCGTGATTTTTTTAGAGTGTTTTATGCAAATTTTATTTCAAAAAAGCGAAAGACAGTTCGTTAGTAGTACTATCAAAGTTCGAAAAAACAGATCGAATTAAAAAAGTATTAAAGGTTGGTGAAGTTATGGCCTATCCCCCGAAACGTGTTTTTGGCAGAGGTTTGCGGTGAACGCTCTCCAAACCGAACCGCTCAACAGAAATAAAAAAGTAAAAAGATTGAAAAATGAATTTTGGTGTACTTGAACGGATCGGTTTCCCAATAAAAAAAATTTCCGATAAAAACATGTTGACCAAAAAATTGAGTTCTTTGGTGTTTAAAATTTTAAACAAAAATTCATTGCGAAGAATCGAATATTATTGGATGAAAAAGGAACCGTTCAAGTACACGAGTATATTAATACAAACAATTCAAAACAATTTTTATGAAGATCGGATGTATAGTTTTTGAGATATCACGTTCACCGCAACGTTTTGAGTTCTAACTTTGTATATAACCCCTTAATACTAATTTACCGGTATCGATTCTATTTTTGTTTTATTCCTAAGAATTTTCCACGTTCAACAAGTTTCATGTTACGAAAACTGATTAAAGAATAGTAGAGATATATACACGAGAAAATGATAAAATTTAATATGAATGACAAAAGGCGCTATAACCCAAATTTCTCGTATTCGGATATAGGTCAAAAAGGTTCTGTTCAATTTCTGATCACCGAGCAGAACAACCATTAAAAATAGGTTGGTTTGGACAAAATGACCCAGTACCCCACTTTCCCACATTTTTCGAGAAACAGAAACATCTTCATTCAAATACTAAGGTTATTTCCTTTAAAAAAATGGTTCGAATTGTAATTTTCGGAGTGCTACTTCAAAAGTTATGGCAATTAATATATTTTTCCTTCATATTTTCCGTTAGTACCAATTTCAAAAATTTCAAGCGAAATGGGTGGGGCTCTAAAATTGTCCAAATGATGTGAAATTTGGCATCTGAGCTTACTTTGACATTTGTCACAATATGAGAGGGGGGTCCTTTGAGAATTCGAAAATAATTTTTTTTACGATACCCTACTGATACTTCCGAGCCGGGTATATGTAGTGCGGATGCACAACTTATCCCCCACAGACCATTGAAAGCCGCTGCTGAGTTATCATAACCCAATGGTGTAGCCAAGGCTTAATAAAGTGAATAAGGGATAATCGCATTTTTAATGTTTGGCGCTTTTATAGCGTTTCAAAATTGACTTGGTCCATGGTGGGTAAACTATGTTGCAATGTATCTTCATCGATATAAAATGTTCTCTACCAATGCAGTAAATATAATATACTCACGCTGGTCCATTGTAGTGACTTCTAAAATATTCAGATGGGTTGCTGTACATACCTAAAAAAAAACAAACAAAGCACTATTAGAGAGTGTATGATGTAGTAAAATGGAATAATATTGATAGTGAATAGACCTCAATTATAATCCTAAAATTTTCTCTCAGCATTACATTTCATTGTGTTTTTATGTAGCAAGTGTTGCATATTTTTCCAATATTTGGAAAATTATGCTCTGAAGCAAAAGACACTCTAACCAGCCCTTTATTAAATGTTTTTACCTTTCTCATATGGAAAGGTTATGCCATCAATCTGAAAATCGGCAACCCAGAGGTCCGCGTGCCATATACCATTTAACTCAGTTCGTCGAGATCGTAAAATATCTGTATGTATATGTGTAGGTAAACAATATGACAAAACTGTCTCCACTGTTTCTCAGAGTTGGCTAAACCGATTTTCACAAACTTAATTTCAAATAAAATGCACAACATTTTCATCAGTTTGAATCGAGTTTTTTGTTGATCGGAGTTCAGGTTCCGGAGTTACGGGTTGAAGAGTGCAACCAGACAGAAATTTTCCATATAAACTGGTATCGCCATGTTATCAAAATGATGCAGAATTTATTAAAATTAAAAAATTTAATTAATTTTGATGCCAGGTCTGTTTTTTTTTCAAAAATGAGCCGGAAAACAACATTGAACTAGAGCTGATTAAGCTATAATTGTAAAATTTTTGTTTGTTTGAAGTTTTGTAATGGTAGTTGTGGTGTGCGTGCTAAGTTAAATAAGATTGTAATAGACATTTACAAAAATAACCAGACATGGAATCATAGTTTGGATAAAGGAGAAAGTCACAATTGCACTCCTAGGTGGATTATAGCAGGTTTTTCGATACAGCCATCACAAAATCATTGTTATGTCCTTAATGTTCAATATCAGATCTACAATCAATTAAGTGAAAAGTTCACGTTTCCACAACTCACACAATAAGCCAACTCGAACGCAGTTCCCACCGTGCTCTGTCGCACTTATTGAATGTCTGTATCAGACTTCCAGCAGCAACCGGAGCACGGCGCGACGGTTCTGAAATTACGATCTACCATTTATTTCAATGGGATCCATCGTTTAAGCTGCCTAACTTGAACCAGAACATCAGGAGAAAAAAAAATGTGCCATTGGAAAAAACGTGCCAAAGAAGGGGTTGTTTATTTAAACGATTATTACAATTGACAGCGTATAATAACACAGGACAGCATCCCTGGGCCTCCCAGAGCATCAGAAAGCAAGGAAGCACTATTTCGTTTAACGCTCGAGTTACCCGCCCGGCTCGGCCGCCGCTCGCTCGCTCGCTTGCCGTTATTGAGCTGAATCGAACCGTTTCATACAAACGACGCCATTGAACTGTGTTACAGTTCATATAAATAGGCTGATTTAGAATAGATGGAAAAACAGCTCTTTTACTTTTCAGCAAGGCCTGGGCTGTAGATTTTATATAGAATCGAACTGTGAATATGATTTGGAAATTTTCTGGCAAGCGGAGCCAATGTTGTTTTTTTTTCCGTTGGTGCGTCGATCCTTCGAAACAGATAATAAACTCAATTGACTGTTGCTACGTTACATTGATTATTAGGCCAGGTGGCATCCCACTACATATCCTGAACTTGAGCCTTCACGCTGTCCGTTTCCGGAACGATTTAACTATTCACAGAAAAAAAAACTAAGGGGATGCGGAACCAACTGAAACTACATTCACCAGTTAATGTCTAATATAGACATTATTGTTATTTTAGCAATCGGTTTTTTTCGTTCCGCTTCACAGTAATACAAACCATTCCGTCGGTTATCCAAACATTGGCGGGGGAAAGGACTCTTTTGCGTGTGACTGTGCCGTGAATGCCAAACGGTGCCACCTCTTTATTGGAAGACAGACGACAACAACAACAACAACACCGAGGACGGCGGTGGTGGCGACGTCGGCCGTTTATTGAGGACATTTTCCGGACTGGCCGCTTATTGCTTTGACGAAACGTGACCGGATTTCCAAGAGTCATTCTGCAAAAGATTTATTAGCACTTCGGGAACCACTTTGAGCACGATTGACTGCCGACTTGGTTGGGTGCCTGCGGTTGCCCCTGTCCATATGCTTGAATATGAGGACCGGATGGTAATCATCGAGGTTTTCGAGATTGTGGTGTGATTTGGAATCTTGAGGGGAGAAATGAGTAGTTTATTGTCTAAGACCGCATTTCCAGCTAGTGGTCATTTAATTATGTAACTCAATGGGTGGCAGCATGCCATCGAAAGCCGCGCTGGGCGGAGGGCTTGAATTTTATTGGTAGGTCTTTCTAGATATCTACTTAAATGTTTCATGCTTGATAAGGGAAATTGCATGTTGTGAACCGGGTTTTGTTTTTGGACTTTACTTTTTACATAATAAAGATAGCGATGGATCCAAGATACCGTTGGAAAGCTGAACTCAAGACGCAAATTTTCTATCAAGACAGATTTGTGATGCGATCGTAGTAAGCCAATTTTAAAATTTCCAAAACCTCTTGTTGTGAACCATCTGACGAAGTCAACTCGTCAGCCCATTCATTTCCAGTAATATCGGAATGCCCGATTATTCAGATAAGGTAGATAGTGTTGACAATGCTTACTTCTTCGATTTGGGTTCGACATGCGAACACTAGCTTGGATCGTGATTTGTCTGAGCTAAGAGCCTTGTTTGCAGCCTGACTATCGGAGCAGAAGTTTTTTAATTTTAATTTTGCCGGGCAAGCTCTGTTGAACGGTACATAATCGCGAAAATTTCTGCTTGGAAAATAGTACAGTTTCTATCTAGCGAGTGAGATCGTTCCAATCTCATTTCAAGACAGTAGACACCAGCACCTGAATTTTATCGTTAACGAATCTAGTTTTGCTGTATTTCTAAGAATTTTACACGTTCAACAAGGTACGTTTTATGAAAATTGATTGAAGCATAATAGAGATATATGCACGAGAAAATGATAAAACTTAATATGAAAAGGCCCTATAACCCCAACTTCTCGTATTCGGACAAAGGTCAAAAGGTTCTGTTCGATTTCTGAGATTTTTTCACAATAGAAAAACTGCAAAATATGTATGATTTGCATCACGGAGAAGAAAAATTATTGAAAATAGGGGATTTTGGGGTCAAAATGACCCAGTACGTCACTTTCCCGTATTTTTTCTAAAAACAGGAATATCTCCATTCAAATACTAAGGTTACCTTTTTTTAAAAAGAGGTGTGTATCGTAATTTTCTGATTGCTACTTAAAAAGTTATAGCATTTAATATATATTTTTCCTTTATATTTTCCCATAGTTCCAATTTTAAAAATTTCAAGCCAAGTGGGCAGGAGCCTGGAATTGTCCAAATGATGTGAAATTTGGCATCTGAGCTTTGACATTTGTCACAATATAAGAGGGGAGGGGGGCTCTGAGAATTAAAAAAAAAAATTTTTGCGGTGCCCCAACCGACACTACACAGCTAATCTAGGCTGCTCGGAGAAAGAAGCTGACATTGAAGGACAGTTTCCAAAGATGGTCGAAAATCCGGTGCGATTGTTTGTTAATTCCTTGTCAAGTTAGCTTTTGTCCCTGTGTTAGTTATACTGTAGCAAAACTATAGTGCTAGCGTTAGTTATAGAAATAAGATGTGAAATGTATTATTTAGATGTTTGTAATCTGTTGGTAAATAAATTGAGGAGGTTTTATGCCTGTTGGAGAGAGGGTTTGAATGACCTCCACGGAGCTATTCTCTGCTCGAAATAAACAATAAAACAATAACACTAGTTTACAAAATAATAATAAAAATCTGAACTTCAATATTCGCACACCTTTTCTGATGTAAAATTGCGTGCTGAATCCGAAAATGAGGTTCAAAAAATTTACAGTAGAGCAGTTTTCGAGTTTCAGTGAAAAAATGAATTTCACCTTTAAAATTGAAAGTACGTTCAGTAAAATCCAAATATCTTCGGTTTTAGTGCATCGATATGAAATATTATTATGTTGAATTACAGGTAATTGAATGCACTTTTGATTGTTAGAACATTTTGTTTTAAAGCGACTACTGACGTTATTTACTAATCTATTAGACTTAGTATCTATTAGACTGTTTCTTAATTTTTCGTAATTTTTTGAAGAAAAATGAGCTTGTGATCAATATTTTCGGCAAGATAAAGCAATTTTAAAAATTATATTTTAATGGGAAATTACAGCCGGTTAATAACCAATAAAAATAAGCACTTGTTAGTTTGAATACGATGAAAATTGCAAAAGTTATTCAATTTTTTTTGTAAAATGGCAATTTTTGTGTTTCCGTCTCGATTCCAATTTTTTCTGGGGCTTGTTTAATAATATATGAGAGACTCTCTGTCAGAATTCAGTTAAACAAGTCAATGGAAGAATTTTAAAAGAATTTAATGTGGGGAACTCGTTTATCCAAATGATTAAAGACTTCGTATAACAATAATTTCAGGATCAATTAAATTATAAGTCATCGAATGTTTGGTATGGAATTTTATGATACAAAATTCGTTGTAAACTAAACCCGCACACGTTAAAAAATTCGTATTTTGAAAGCTGCTAGCAGCTCAACTGGGTTTTGTACAACGTTGAAACAAATTATACGAATCCGTAGAAATATGTGATACTACATACGTCAAGTATTATGAAATTAATAATTTGTAAAACTTTTAATTTGTGTTCCTTCCTAGAACATCTAGTGTTTTGAGATTATGTAGGACATCGAAAAAGACTAATTTTCTTTTTCTTTCTAAAATCTCAGAATCTGAACATAAGAATGATTTGAAGAACGTAGAATATTTTGTAATTGCACTTAGATGTTTTACGCAATACATTGTAGTAGTTTGAAGTTTTGTGAACCACTACAGTAAAATCGGTACATCGTAGAAGCCAATGTGAATCCAATATGATTTTAAATTATAAACTTCTAGACGTTTTAATAACGTAAAATAAATTGTTAGTAGAACAAAACGTGACGAAATAGGTGGATAAGTCATCTTTCGTTAAGCTAGTTCCCGAATTTAGCGTTTTGCACCGTGATAAGCTTCCGATGTGTGTATGAAGGCATTGTGGAGCGTGCAGTTTACAACGTATTTTCTACATATACGATTCTGTATGACACATGCAAATATTATACGTATTATTATTGTAAAATTTTTGATGACATTACTCAACTGAGCCTGAAATCAGGCCCGTGCGCAGAAAATTCTCAGGAGGGGGGGCTGATTTTTCTAACGTTTATTTCAAAAGAAACGTACAGAAACCTTCAAATTTTGAAGATTTTTTCAGAGGCCTGGACCTAGTCTTGTGAACCAAACGACTCAGCTCAACAAATAGGGTAAATGGTTGTTATCGAGAAGGAGTTATCAAAAGACACCGCCGCATAGTGGTCGACAGGCCCAAAAACGTGAACTTAATTCACTAGATGTTCCCGAATAGAAATGTACAGTAACAAAACCATGATTTTCACTGTGACAGTACAGTAATTTTACAATAATTTACAGTAAGTTTTAGTGTTATGCTACAATACAAAAACAATAAACTTTAACGTTTTTACAGTAAATTTCAATGTAAAATAGACTTTTACAGTGAAAAAGGGGGTGGTTATGTATCTTAACATTAAAAAAATAAATTTTTCTGCTTACATTTTTTTTCGAAAACAGTAAAATTTAATGTGAATGCACTGTATCAGTTTTTTGCTGAACAGCGAAATTTATTGTTACATGAAATTTTATTGTAAATCTACTGTGAGAACTTGGCATCGAACAATGTTGAAACAGTAATAACTATAATATTTGTTTTATGATTGTTTGTAGGGTAAATGCTATTGTAAAATTCTATCCGGGTTGTAACACGTCTGGGTACGTGTAGCACCGGGTGGAAATATACCTATTTGTGGGTATACACTCCGTAGAGTGTATTTGTTGACATGTAAAATTATGCTCACCGCTGTTCGATACCGTTCACCTTTTCATGTAAATTTTCGCGTAAGTGAACGGTTTTGTTCGTGCAGCTAGGTTAGATAATTTTTGTTTTATGTTTGTAGATAAATAACATAGGGATTAGTTAGGTCACCGTTCTCCTTTTGCTGTTCAATTGGTTGCTGGATATACTGCAAGGGCGATGACAGCTATGCACCGAGGCGGTTTGTCGGTTTTGTTTTGTTTGTAGAAGGCGGCCATCGCGATGATAGTTTAGTTAGTGACAGACCACGGTATATGCAAGACGTCCTCGACAAACCGTTCCAGGACAGTTAACAGCCACAACAGCAATTGTATGAAGTGCGCGTGTAACGAGATAGAATATCCCAGTCGGTATCACACTGACAGCATTGCTTACTGCGCCATCTCTCCGTCAACAGGAAGGCTGCGGCTCACGGAAAAGTTTAACTTTACACGGGTTCCACCTCACCCTCGTTTGCCTTTTTCACCCGATGAACCACCAGGAGAATAGCTCCAACGAGGATCTAAACGATCACGTTTGGTAGACTTGCCAGATAGAGTGAGTGAGATGGGCAACTCTTTTGTGTTTCGGGAATCACGCCACTATACCAACAAAGGGTATTTGTTCTCACTTTATAAGGGATTGTTGAAGCCATCAGTTGGGATAAGTGCGAAACGTGTGACCAAGAAATATTAGTTCGGAAATTGAAGAAAGTTCACACGAAAAATATTAGAAACAAATGTTTAATTAAAACAGAAGCCAATGCTAGTTATAAAACTACTAAAACAGTTTTGAGTGCGTAAATGCGGTACGGAGTGCGTAAGTAGACGCTTTTGGTTACCACGTGCTGTTGGTATAAACCAATGATCTTTTTTAGGCCCTCTTGATTAAAAAGGCTGTAATAATTTGTTTAAACCCTATCGATTGATCACTGTGCAACCTTAGTGATACAAATCAGGTAAAATTGTAGTAGTCACGAAGTTAGACGTCCGTTAATGTTAACCGTTGAACAGGTAGGCAACCCGCTCAACGTGGGTTTTTCTCTGGGAGCCCCACCCAGCCAACTTCAGCCTGGGCAGATCGGAAAACCCGCCAACCAGCCAATCACCGCCTAGCCGCAATTTCGCGCCGATTCAACGTCTCCAAATTCACCATCCTGTGACGTTAAGACGGAACATCGCCCGGTAGCATACCGTCGGGCGTATACGACGGAGAACAGTCCGACAAAATCTCGTGCGCATTGCCATCCCACGAGCACATTCGTCGTCCAGGTAAATCGGCAACCGCTAGGCACAAATGGGCGATATGTTGCACGCGCATGGTCGTGCGTGGAGTCACTAAGCGAGCAGTAAGTACGACTTATCAGGTCAGGTTTAGAAGCCAAGAGAGACAGGCCAAGATTGTACTTATATCTAAACGTCCCGGGACTGGAAAACGCATCCATAGGAAAATAGAAATGTTATACCACTCTATAGTGTCTCTCTATCTCCCTGAGGACCATCTCGACTAAAGTGCGCGGTTAGTTCGTTTTACTTTTTTATTGTTAGATTCCTACGCGAAAGATTTTCTCAATGAACTTATTCGGTTTGGCTATTGTTTTGGGGTCTCGTCGGTGGATTAGCTGAGTAAGAACGGTGTTTGAGCCACTTTAACATATCCGCCTTGTGGATAGAGTCTCTGGCCGGACTATCGTCATGCGTCGGCAGCCTTCCTAACGGAAGTTGTGTGCCCAAGTAAGAAGAAGCCGGAAGATATTCGTCGGAAAGTGCCGGCCCGTGGTTTAGGCACTCATATTGTGTGTGGTGCTGGATCGTCAATTATAAAGGTGTTTTCGCTTCCCCAGCTAACCGCAAAGGATCTGGACGCACCATTCCGCCCTCGATGAGAAGGATAAGCCGAACGAGCCTTGCTCTCCTTCCCAGCTAATAGCCTAGGAGGGCGAAGCAGGGTGGACAGCGGCTCCCCATGGGAAGAACACTGCGGTGTCTTCCGGGATTCTTTGTGGGGAGCAAACAATCCGGTGATTCGTCACCACCGTCACTAGTGAGGTTCCGAGAAAAAAGCCAAGCTCACCTCCCTGGCGAATTGTTAAGGACCGCTGCCAGAGTAGCCAACGACCACAGGAGAACGCGGCCGATGTAGTCTTGGCCGGTCGGAAGCAACCGTCCGCCTTCCCGCCATCGTCACCAGCAGCGAAATGTAAGAAACGACCAGTGAAGTATTGAGGAAGAATAGACGGTAAAAGTAATTTATTTATTTACTCACTTTTTTGTTGTTACGAAAATCCGAAATTCTGCAGAGGCACCTAGGCCGCCCTGAAAAGAAGGGTTCGCCGGGCAATCCGAACCCGAGTAGTGGGCAAACCGCTACTTACAAGGTCAAACCATCGAACATATTCACAGGGTAACTTTGGACGAATTTTTTGTCAGAATATTCTCCAAAAACTGATAAAAATCAAAATTAGGCATGGCTTACTACGATCAAACTGAAAAAATAACATTTTATACTGACGGGGTAGAACATTGGTGTCTTCGACAAAGTTTTAGCAATGCTCGTAATGAAGAATTTTGTTGCACAACTTAAATTGTAGAGCTTAAAGTTATCGATTTTTTTAAAGCGTTTTCTATAGCAAAACCCTTGAATTTAGTTTTTTTAATATAATTTTTTCCACAGTGACTTTTCGTGCAAACCATGTTCCAAACAAATGTGGAGGGCCTTAGAAAACACTTTATAAATCGATAACATTATGTGCTATAAGTTCAAGTTATTCAATAAAATTCTTCATTACGAGCATTTCTACACGAAGACATGAACTTTCTACCTCCTCAGTAAAAAAAAGTTAATTTTTCTAGTCAATCATAGTAAGCCATGCCTCAATTCAATTTTTATCAGATTGTGGAAAATTTTCATACGAACAATTCCTCCAAAGACACTCTGTGAATATATACGATGGTTTGGCCTTTAGCGAGCGTTTTTGGTATTTCCGACCACCGCGCTGCGTGCTGGTTCGTAGTGGATTTGGATAGGTTTGTAGTAGTAGTTGTTAAGCCAACCGACTAAACTTAAACCTCTTGTATCTCGCAAACCTCATCCATCCGGAGCAACCGTTAAGTACTGTTTTGTGTTCTTACTTACTTTGTTTTGTGTTAATCGTCATGTTTTTATCCATAGCTA
Organism: Topomyia yanbarensis; assembly: GCF_030247195.1. NCBI lineage: Eukaryota > Metazoa > Arthropoda > Insecta > Diptera > Culicidae > Topomyia > Topomyia yanbarensis. The sequence continues at coordinate 180,890,668 of NC_080671.1, read as the reverse complement.
CTTTTCCTTACTTGCTGTCCAACCTTTGCGATACATCTAATCTGATCAGGTCTGCTGCAAATATCGTCACCTGTTGAGACATTAACCGATTCGGAGGTGTCGACCAAAAGGATTTACATCTGTTTACAGCCACATTCGCCGGGCTTAATACCCTTCTTGGAGCTAGTCGTTCCTATTTATCTGCTAGCTGGTGCTGAGAACTTTTTGGCGGCGGAATTTCACCCTATACCGATGCTCATTTTTGCGAATCATTCCAACGGAATAATCATCGGCGGTAAAATTTCTCTAGACAACGATATCCCGATTTTCTCCAACTTCGTGTTTTTCCTCCTTAGCTGCCGTTGCTAGTCCGCTGACCGACATCTGCTGTCTACTCACTACTGTTGCTAATATTGAAGCTTGTCGAAACGTGAACCGATCCTTCAGAGAAGCCGTCCAACTTGACAAGCATTCCTTTCCAGTCACCCTAGCAAAATTTCATCTTTGGTTTCTTCATTGACTTGTTTCTAGAGTGACCGAACTCAAATGCCATTTTATTTGTCAAAACGGTTTCTTTCCTGAACAGGAAGTTAATACATTTTTAAAAGTAATTCAAAACCTTCCAAGGGGGAAGGGGAGGTTTGAGCCCCCAACCCCCCCCCCCCCCTCTTGTGAACGAGCCCGCCTGAAATTATTGTTATCAGAAATCATTACATTAATATTTACATCTTACATTAAATTCATTCAAAATTCTTACATTTACTTGTTTAACAGAATTCTGACAGAGAGTCCCGCATATATTATTGAACAAGCCCTAGAAAAAAATTGGAATCGAGACGGTTCAATAAGTTGACCCAGAGAAATACAAAAATTGCCATTTTCCAAAAAAAAAAAATATAACTTTCGCAATTTTCATCGGATTCAAACTAACAAGTGCTTATTTATTTTCATTGGTTTTTAGCAGGCTTTAATTTCCCATAAAAATATAATTTTTAGGATTGGTTTATCTTGCCGAAAATATTGACCACATGCTCATTTTTCTCCAAAAACTGACGAAAAATTAAGAAAAAGTTCAATAGATTTTAAGTAGAGGTTTGCCCACTAGTCGGGTTCATGTTTGCCCGGTGAACCCTTCTTTTCAGGGCGGCCTAGGTGCTTCTACAGAATTTCGGATTTTCGTTTCACAACAAAAAGTAAACAAACAAATAAACTAAATTTACCAACTTTTATTTGCTGCGTCCACTCTCCCTGCACTGCTCTACACGCTGATAATTAATCGGCTGCTGCTGGCGACATGCCGTACCTTCCGACCGGCCGGGTCAACAACGGCCGCGTCCTCCTTCGGTCGTATCTTCGTTGGCTGCTCCGGCAGCGGTCCTTGTCTTTTAGCTAGGGAAGTGAGCTTGGCTCCTTTGTTGGAACCTCCCTAGCGACGGTGGTGATAAATCACCGGATCATCTACTTGCCATAAACGATTCCGGAAGTCACCGCAGTGCACTTCCCAGGGGGAACCTTTGTCTACCCTGCTTCGTTCTCCTTGGCTTTTAGCTATAGAGGAGAGCTAGGCTCGTTTGACTTATGCTCTATAGCGAGAACGGTCGGTGTTTGGTTACTTGGGTTTTAGCCGGGGACGCGAGAATGCTCTTTAACTGTTAGCTGTCCCACTTCAGCGAACCAACACCACTTACTTCACTATTACCCGAACCACGGGCCGGCACTATTCGACGGTTTTATATCGCCGTCGCACGCGCGCACTGAATCCTTCCTTCTAGTGGCGGGGAACTGTCCCGAAAAAAAGACATCTGTTTGAAGCCGTGGTCCGTCACTTTCTAGCCAAAATTCGATAGCCGCCTTCCACACTCGACTATCACAAAACAAACACCAAAAAAAAACGCACCGCCGCATAGCTGTCATCGCTATGGCACAGTATAGTCAGACCATTTGCAGCGAGAGGAGAGCGGTTACCTAACTAAACCCTATGTTATTAATTCACAATTGTCAAACAAAAATTACTACACCTATCTGTACGCACAAAACCGTTCACAAACGCAAAATTATATAAAAATTTAAAAGAAAAAGTTAACGGTATCGAAACAGCGATGAGCATAAATTTTCTTAAACAATACACACTACGGAGAGAATACGCACGAAAGGGTATATTTCCACCCAGTGCTAAATTGTTATCCTGACGGGTTACAAGATTCGTAAATAACATCAGAACCAGTAATCGCACTAAAACAACACGTTTCAACGATCTAAATTGCATTCAATTACCTTTAATTCAACATAATAATATTTCATATCGATACACTAAAACCGAAGATATTTGGATTTTACTAAACGTACTTTTAATTTTAAAGGTAAAATTGATTTTTTTTAACTCGAAAACTGTTCAACTGTAATTTTTTTGGACCTCATTTTCGGATTCAGCACACGATTTTACCGTGAAAATGACCACTAGTCTATTTAGTTCAGAAATTGTGTAAACTAGTGTAATTCAAATTTGCATAACACTCATCTTTCCACGATAAATTCAATAGAACAATAGAAAAAAACATTTCCCGATCAACTGTCAATACGACATCTGTAGCTGGCACAAACAGTATGACTGTACGCTTCTGTGTTAGGACAAAAACGTATGGCGGTATTGATACTTTCTTTTTTTTTTCTCTCTCTCTCTCTCTCTCTCTCTCTCTCCAGTCTCACTAACTATGGTTTTTTACTATGTTTTAATTGCCGTAGGGATCTACTTTGTCGATTTTGTTGGCTATTTTGCTAGCTATGGTTGCTCTGAAGTACCTTTATTTGGCCCAGTTGTACCCAGTAATATAGGACTATTCTCGCTTCCACAAATCGATTGCAGGTGTGTTCGGACACTGTATACGAACATATAGTAAAACAAACTTGTACTACATCGTACCTTAAAGTGTGCTATTTTGGCTTACAAGAATCTTTGTACCACATTCAGATCAGATTACTAACAGAAAAAGCGTGTTACTTAGGAATTCTGGGTTAGTTTCGGAAATTCTGCTGGTTATTTCACCTTCGTAGTCAAATTTTAATTTCCTGCACGAATTAGCATAACAACACCTCATCCTAAGTTTCACCTAAAATAACGAACACCTGAACTTCATTTACTAATTAAGCGAGTTTCCCTAGGATCATCCCGTAATAGTCCAGAGCCCTGCAGCCTCAGTAAAGCAAAACACAAAACCTGAAAACCCATTCATTAATCAAAGTGAGCAAACCTTCTTCACCGTAGCTGGCAGGCAAATTCCATTCCGAACATCCGAATGCGAGAACAACCGTTCCGCTGCTGGGTGAAAACTTCTTCAATTCCGATTCACCCCCAGAAAAACCAAATCCTTTGGAATTTTAATCTTATATATGTTTTTAATGACTTTTCGCAAGCACCTCGAACCACAAAACCGAAGCCGAACAGCTTCAAGTCGTTGAAGGTTATCAGCTTAAACAAATGGTAAATCTATGAGCATTAAATTCGGGAAACATCTGTTCTGTCACCGCACATTTCTATTTCCGCACCCGAAACCGTCTTTTGAAGACAGAAAAAGCTAAATCTTTGCCCCAGCAGTTGCACGAGCTGTAATCGTTTTCCATCAATATAATTTCAGTTCGAGTAGGGGTCGTAAACGTACCGAATTCAAACTGGCAAGAAAGAAAAGAAAAACAATCCAAGTATCGCGGCATAAAAAGCTATCGATTAATTTTTACCAATTAATTTCGGTCCCTTAGTCGATTCACGGTACGCGTCCCCGTTGACATCTGGCTTTTGTTTTATAACAACTCCCAACTCCTGTTCGCAAACTAACTCAATCGAGTGCAGTGGCGAGGGATCCAAAAGTTTGAACCAATTACCCGTACCTTCTTGGAAAAGCTTTTCTAGGACTTCAAACCGTCCGGTTCACGCTCTCCTTCAGGATCCAGCTTTTGTCCCTTAGGACCGGGCAGACGGGAACCGAAATTGATTTCTAAATTATTCACCGAAATAAGTTGTTCGCTCTTTCTACCCCATCGACACTCCTTCCACTCGAGTATAGTATTACAATTTTAGATTTTTCAAAGAAACAATTTGAATAATTAATCTGTGGAAAGTTTCCTCCAATGGACACGCGTCGGTCCTGGGACTGGGTTTGGTGACGAAGTAGGCAGCGTGTCGTGCCGTGAAGCGTGATTCATTTTCGCCCCAGAATTCGGTCAGAGTAAGGGAAGCAAGGGATGATGCAGGGGTCAAGCGAATCTCAGTTTTCCGTGCCAGACGCGATGGTCCGGAAGTTTGTCCCCTCTTTCCCTGTTTGAAATAATTTATTATTCCATGAGTGGCCGATTCTTTCGAGTGACTTGTTGCGACGAGGTCAAAGTTTTGCGGCACGGGCAGTTCTACTTGCTAATCGTTTTATGGGCTGTTTGCAATTATCGATGGTTGCTTTTGGTCGTTGTATGTTGTTTTTTTAGTAGATTGCGCAAAAGGATTTCCATTGTGTACGATCTGATTACAGGATTGATTCCCCAAAATATATTTTTTCGTTTGGAATTGAGCCAAGAGCCACAATTTATTCAAGCACATCCATCGGAAACAGTACATTGTGAAAATTTGTGTTCTGATCATCATATTTTCTCCATTTACGTTTTATCCGCATCTTTTGTCACTTTCCATTTCTATAAAAGAAATACCTAATGATTTTCTTTGATCACGCTCGGAAACAAACATATTAATTATAGAAAGAAGTATTACATTTTAGAAAGATCAGGTTTTTTTCTGTATTGTATTTGAGCATAACATTAACATGTCAGTCCTCACCCAGTTCCACTAGTGGATGTATAGAGTAACTCCACAAATGACAGCACTGCCATATATGAAAAATGGCCGTGGCCCAACCTTGACAGTGACCCAACCCTGATGACGTACCCCTAGAACATTGAATTAAATGGAAGTTGATGTAGTTTTTGATTCTTGGCCACATGCCTCCTCATAGTGCAACGTTTCGAAGGAAAACCCTGACTTCTTCAGAGTAAAGCCGGGTTCGAGCATTAATTACTTACAGCTTTCTCATAATACAAACATTTTGCAAATTTTATCGCGACTAGAAATATTTTCCTTTCCAAGTAGGATGTAATAGTGAATTTGTTTCCGCGGGTGACTCTGCTCTACACTAACATTCAACAATTATTTGAAGGGAAACAGTAGACGAAAATAGTTTTGTCTTCCCAAACCTACATAATTACGCCACGCACATCCAATTTGATTGAACATATTTTGAATAAATATTTTGAGTTTAGTGAAAGATCTTATAACAGAAATTAGAGATAACAATCCTGACAGTTGCCATGAACACAAGAGAGAGATAGATAGAGAGAAAGAGAGGGCGCGAGAGAGGGAAAAGAAAGAAACGTGCAAGGAATGGTAATTGATGGTTATTGCTATAGCATTTTTTATATTACACGATATTTTGATTCCTCACATCCTTATTATAAATAATGCAACCTGTTATTTGTGCGCCACGACCAGTAAAACCTAAATCTTGATAAATTAATGAAATTTTCACTGGAAATTTGGGATTCAGAAATACTGTTGCTCTCGGTAACGCCACGAGTATAATATGAATATAAATTATATGAGAAAACAATTCTCTCACTACCAGGTGGATTACATGGTGATCTGCATTACCTGGAAATCTTACTTTGTTGCTTCCTCGAAGCTTCCGATTCCATCGTAGGTTAGCAAAGTAGCCAAAGAGGATTTAATTGGGCGCCGATGAGCCAGAATCACAACACGCAACGATTTGGAAAATACTTCAATAACCCGTAACTTCGGAGCCAGAGCTCCGTTCCAAATAAAATTTCATAGCAGGCTATGGTGGCGTTACTACTTTCATTTTAAAATAACTTTATTGAAATCTGCACTACCAACTCTGAGAAAAGTCGAGGAGCAGTGACAGGAAGCAGCTTTACGATCCCTGACCTCCCGGATCTACTGAAAGTTGGGGATTCTTGCTAGGATATGGGGTTTGGATTGGGCTCTGTTAAACCTTTAAAAAGCTGTAATTCCGAAAGCAGCTCCAACGAAGCGAGTCTGTAATGCTTCTGCTAAGATCCTAAGATTTTGATAATCAAAGATCTTAGCAATAAAAGCACTCTAGCCCAACCGGATTGCCAAGCGGCACACCAGGATCGACACCAGTAACATCCTGATTACGGCATACATGCCATGACAAATGTCAACGGACAGGACACGGATCACGAATTGGACAGCGACTTTTACTCCCTGAGTAAGGAAGGACAATACTGACTAGCAATGGCGAGTGGGCTAGCATCACGGCTACCTCCATCTCATCAAAATCTTGCCAGGTTATCGGGTACGTTCAGAACTCGTCACCCGTTAGTTGGTGGTTACTAGGTTCGGATGGACCATTCCTGATTTTACGCCGATCCGACTCTGTACAGTACTTCCCATGAAGGATAGTGTCACTCCTAGCATGACACTATCGCACATCCACCTCTCTGCTCGCATAGATAACCATGGGATCACAAGAGGCGACTATGTACAACGAGTGGAGAAGTTGAGACCCACCGGCATGGAGATATCCAAAAAACAAATGTGATTGGAGAGGTAGGCGGAGCAAAGGAGAACGCGATTGCTTTTGCTAGGAACGGTAAGCTGCAGAGATAACCGGTTACACCACCGGTAGCCACAGCGAGTACCAGCAACGGCTTGGTATAGAGTGAGCCACGAGGAAACCAACATGAGATGGAGTTACTGAATGAAGTGTTCACCTTGAGATCAAGGTGGTGGTAGAGACACCACCGAGAATAACTCACATCTTGGGAAGTCGTACTTGACGGTTGCGAAGAAAAAGATCGGCGAGCTCCATGAGTTCATGAAGGGCAAGCACAATGTTCACACCAAAGCGAAGCAGCTAGTAACGAGTATTTAATCGGCCGTAACAGCTGCTGAACTCAGGCAGAAGGCACTTTTGACGAGAATCAGCCGAAAAAATTCTGATGGAAGCAGCAGAACATGCGACGGCAGAAATTGAGGCAATAGCAAAGAGTCACCACAATACTCGCTCGTAGAAAAGAGTAAGGAACACGAAGATCGGGCTGTAGGGCACCAGCGATCAGAGGAACGTTGGGAAAAACCGTGGTTGGTGCATCGCGGGAAGCTAGCAGGCGAAGCGGGGAGAACGGAAATAAAAAGAAGAAAAGAAAAAGCAACAAGAGAAGAAAGAGAAAAGTAAGCCTCCACGGGAGAGACGATAAGACGTCCCACGCCACTCTTCTCAAGCAAGGGAGAGAGGACAAAGGGCTAAAGTAGTTGGGAGAGAATGTTGTTAAAACGAGTTGCATTCAAAAACAGATCTTCGAGCTGAGCATGGTTCCTTTCGTCGAGAGCTTGACTCACCGCGAACTCGTTGCTAAATCCTTGGGCAGCGAAGCGAACGTGAGAGCCTCGTCACAGGAAGCCGTAGTCGAGATCAATGGTCTAGACGAGATAACGACCGTAGACGAACTGAGGGGTGCACCGATCGAGCAGTGCAAACTAGATGTACCGACGACTATCCGATTTTCGAAATCATATGGAGGCACTCAAACGGCAACGATACGATTTCCGGTGGCGGTTGCCAACAAACTGGCGGAGACCGGCTAGATAAAAGTTAGATGATCGGTGTACTGGCTGAGAGTCGCTCCGCGAGTAACAAAGCGGAAGGAGCGACGCTTCAGGTGCTGGGACCTCGGGCATCAGGCGAGGAATTGCAAGGAACTTGACCGGTCTACCAGAGACTGTACGAAACAAACAAGGTGCATGATCTGCAAACCGGAGGACGGAAACAGCCACACGACGGGAGACTTTAAAATGGCCTGCGTACAAAGAGGCGAAGGTAGGCCAACAACGATGCAGATTAATCTCAATCACTACGACATTGCACATCAACTGTTGCGGCAGTCAACAACGGAAACGAAGCGCGATGTTGCAATTATTGAAGAGCCGCATCGTGTTCCTCCCGATAATGGTAACTGCTTGGTGGTTAGTGTAGGAATGACAACAATTCAAGTGATGAGCTGTTTTCCTGCCCAAGAGGTGATGGATAGCACACACGAAGGTTTCGTGCTCACCGGGAGGTAGTAGGCTGATCAACGCAAGAGGTTACAGCTTGTTGGAAGCCCTGGCGAAGCTGGATGTATGGCTGTGCAACGAAGGATCCGTTAGCACATTCCGTAAAGACGGTTGGGAATTCATCATCGACAAAACATTCTGCAGTCCTTCGCTGATTTATAACATGAATTGGCGAGTTAGTAAGCAGTTCAAACATAGTGACCACAAAGCGGTCCACTACACCATTGATCGACGGAATTGTGTTGTAATGCGGAGAGTGAGGACGGGTGAGCGGAAGTGGAAAATAAAGAACTTCGACAAGGAACTTTTGTGGAAGCACTTCGTGCTGACAGCCTCACTCCAATTTCGAATGTCAATGAGTTGTCGGAAACAGTAGCGAGGGCATGTGATGTAACAATCCCGAGAAAAATGGAGCCAAGGAACTACCGGAGGACTGATTGAACGAAATGCTCAGCATCCTCCGGGTTTCTAGCCTTAAAACCAAAAGACGTATTCAGAAAGCATGATCTGAGGCAGTCAAAGGAGAGTGTAAGGCAACATTCCGGGCGGCCGGGCTTTTAAGCGCGAGATTGTGCTACAAGAAGCTGTGCGTAGAAATAGACGCTTACCCCTGGAGCGATACAGACCGTGTCATGTTGACCAAGATCAAGGGTTCAACTACGCGAGTCGCGTGCGTGGACAAAATGAAGACTATCGTGGAAGGTGGACGGTAGAAATGCTGGTGATAATCTCCAACGACTAGCTCCTTCGAGTGGCAAAAGGGCTGAAAGCGAAATAAGCTCCCGGACAGGACGATATCACCAACGTGGCACTGAAGACAGCGATCCTAGCATTTCCGAACATGTTCAGGATAGTTCTGCAGAAATACCAGGACGATGGCTGCTTCCCGGATAGATGGAAGATTCAGAGGCTGGTGTTGCTGCCAAAACCAGAGAAGCGACCAGGATATCCAGCATCGTATTGGACTATATGTTCTTTGGATACAATTGGTGAGCATTTGGAAAGGGTCATCCTCAACAGGCTAACGACCTACGCTGAAAGTGAGAACGCCATCCACCCAGTCATCGCGAGCGCGAAGAAAGCATCGAGGCAAGAGAGAATGGATAATCGCTACTGCTACTGCTACTGCGTGTAACGCTGGACGTGAAGAACACGTTCAACAGTACCAGCTGGTTGGCGATCGAGGTGGCGCTGGTCAGAATGCGAGTTCCGGACTATCTGTGAAAGGTTCTGAAAAGTTATTTTCAGAAGCGAGTACTGGTATACGAGACGAACATGGGACAGAGGTAGATTCGGGCCACGGCGGGAGTGCCTCAGGGCTCCATACTTAGCTCAATGCTCTGGAATATAATGTACAACGGACTGTTAACACTGGAACTGCCCAGGGGAGTCGAAATCGTCGGCTTTGCAGGTGATGTTGCCCTGATGATAACCGGCGAGACTCATGAGGAGGTGGAGATGTTGACGACAGAGAAAATTGACATCGTGGAAACTTGAATGGCTGACGTCAAGTTGCAGCTGGCTCACCACCGAGGTAGTGCAGGTCAGCAACCGTAAAAAATCCAGCGTGTCGTGACCAGCGTCGGGGGAAAATTTATCTCATCGATGCGTGCGCTGCAACACCAGGGTAGACGATCGGTTGAAATACAATAACCGTGCCATCTATGTACGTGAGAAGGTTGCGAAGACAACTAATGTATTGACAAGGAACATGCTGAACATCGGAGGAGTAAGATGCAGCTCGAGACGTCTCTTGGCGGATGTTTCATCCTCAATACGGAGGTGTCGTACCGGCCTAGGCTACGGCATTGATCTCAAAGCGGAACCGGATGAAGTGGACAGGCACGTTTTGCCTAATGTCTGTTCGTGTCACGAACGCGTACAGAACGATACCGTCGGAGGCGGTATGCGACAGTGGAGGAATGAACAAAATGCAAGGAGACTGGTCTTAGCGGTTGAGTTGGTTAAGTGGCAGCAGGCGTGGGATAACTTGAAGAACGAAAAATGTGTCGGCTTGGGTGCATAAGAAGCATGAAGAGGTCCGGAAGTACCTGCATCGGTTTGGGCATGCTTCGTCACCTCTTTGTCCGGAGTGAGTGAACGTACAAGCGACACTGGAACACGTGGTCTTCGAATGCCCTAGGTTCGAAGAAGTTCGGAGGGATATGGCTGGTGTGATGGTCGGCGAAGAGATGTGCCACGACGAGCATGTGCGGGATGCTGTCAACAGAGTATACGCTCCGAGCCACAGAGAAGTGGCGAAAGGACCAATAAAGTAGTGCCACCGACTAGGAAACCGTAGTGAAACTACAAATCGGATCGCTAGAGAAATTCCACTGACGGTGTAGATTAGGTCCACCCTCGGGGACCATTTGAGTAGTGCGCAACGTAGCACCGGGTTCAGGTCGTCGGAGCGCCAGCGAACCGGACGTCAGGCTTCACTGGTATCGCTGGACCGACCTTGACACCCTACCGGATTGTTCATGAGTAGGCTAGATCCACCACGGGGGATTAGCGCGAGTAGATCGCGTGGAATAGCTAGTAGTCGGTCGTTGGGGCGCCAGTGAACTGGAAGCTACGCTCCACCCGGAACAGCTGGATAGACTTTCCTTTCATAAGAAATGTAAAAAAGATTCAAGCAATTTTTATGTGCGTACGTACTCTTCATCTCATAGCTCCGAAACTATAATTCCGGTCAGAATAAAGTTTGACAGCATACTATACCTTTTATGCGAGACTAAAATCATGAAAATCAAGTCAGCTATTCTGAAGAAAGAGAAAGAGGAACTTTATCGCTTCCTCAAAGCTTCTGTTTCTATCGTCGGCGGTTAAAGTGGTCCAAGAGGGTTTAATTGGGTGCCGTTGGGCCGCAATCGCAAACCCCAACAATTTAGAAAATATTTCAAATAATTTTGCGTCATTTCGATAGCAAGGTGATACCGGCTTATATAACAATTTAATGCGTGGCTACACTCTTCAACCCGTAACTCCGGAGCCAGAACTCCAATCTAAATAAAATTCAATAGCAGACTATGGCGATGTTACACATTTCATTTAAAATTTTATTAAAATCTGTACTGCCAACTCTGAGCAAAGTGAGTAATATTATTTGACACATACATACACGCACACACAGATTTTTTCGATATTGACAAAACTGAGTCGAAAAGTATATAGGACTGCCTTTCTTTATATGCGAAAGGCAAAAAACTTCTAAAACTGTAATTAACCTGTAATTCCGGAACTGAAAGTCAAATCTGAATAAAATTTAACAGCAGTCATTACGCGAGTTCTAAGTGTATAAATTAGTTTACAAATCTCTGAGCAATTGGTGTAACATTAAATCATGAGCTTCACAACTTCCCTTTGGGTATCAAGAACTGCCGTAGGTGACCAATATGTTTGAAATGATTTTAAAGAGCCATTCGAGATCTGGACCTAAAAATCGAAATATTCTTATAAGATTTGTATCATTTTAATTTTATTGAGGTACCAGTATATATGTTAATATACTGTGTGATCGCACTCTTCTACCCTTAAATCCGGAACCGGAGGTCTGATAAAAATATCGATTGCAGCCTATGGCAGCGATATACCGTACGTTTGAGACCAAGATGCGAATCGGTTCATCTTTCAGTTTTCAGAGAAAATTGTTAGTCGAATGATATATGACACTTTCGTTTGGAAAGTCTAGTTTTGAAGTCTATAGTTTTCCTTTATACGAGAAAGATAAATATCGAATTTGTTGATAATTTATGTTATGTTGGTTTACCCAAGTACAGCATCTCTATGCAGTTGATTTCGAAAAACCAATTTACCAATATATACGTAATATCCTCCCAGCTTCCCAACTTCAAAAACAGAAATTTCATCGTTTCAGTTAGGTAACATCCTCTCACCACACTTCGGGCAAATTCCAAACCCCAAATAGTTTCTGAACTCCGCCGGCTATCGCATCTAAAATACTTCTGATCCTTCTCATCCAATGCAACGAACTTTTGACAAAACTTTCGGCTTTGGTACCGTACGGTTCAGGAAGCCTCCCGTCTTATCCAGTTCGATGCTTGCGACGGGCCAAAGTTTCCTAGCATCCGGGTCGGAAGGACGGGCCGAACGCGTCTCTTGCCATCCTATTTGCAGAGTAGAAGAAACTTAACCATACCCAGTATCGTAGTTTTACGTTGAATGCCGGCAAAGAAGCAAAAAAAACCTACACCCTCGAACTGCAGCGATGCGAAAAACAACGTGCAAAATACCAACTCAACAATAAGCGCCATCTACCTACCAACAAGTGATTTAGTTTTTGGGAGGAAATTGCAGAGAACCATTTTAGCACGCTTCGCATGGTGGGACGTCTCGCGAGAAAAAAGTCCAAATCACTTCCAAAACTATACTTATTCACGCTACTCTTAGCTTTAACAACCAGACATTATAGATTACTAATAAATTAAATAAAAATCAATGTTCGTAATCCATCTTTTTACAATTTCCCTCCGTTAAAATAGTCCGAGAAGAAGCAGCTGTGCAACGCCCGAAAGAAGCCCGGCTTAAATAACATTTAAACGCCATCGCAGCCAACCAGAAAAGCATCATATCGTTTGAAATTCCCCCTTTTTCCAGAGCACTGCAGTTTGTTCCGAACTTGTTCGCTTCTTTACCCATGAGTTCCGTGCCGGTGCGCTATCCAGCCAGGCGTCTATTTATTTCCGTACGATCGACACTTGGAAATGGGAGTAGCCGTTCTTCGACGAAAGGAACGAATTTTCAGAACAATAGCCCCTTTGCGGTGGGATTCGCAATTAAAAATCCCCCTTCACACCATTGCACTGCGGTTGCAGTCGCTGCTCCCTGGGATGCGAACTTTCGGAACCGGATTTCTTCCCTAGCCCCCCTGTGTTCGGATGGACAGGCAGACGGACAGACAGACAGACAGAAGAAACCGCAGCCAGCATCTTTTATGGATCCTACTGGGTGGATTACTCTCGATAGTTTGCGATGTTTGCATACGTTCTTTCGGAGCGTAGTTTTTGAGTCCGAAACAATAGTTGAACTTTATCTTCAAATTTATTTATCCTTCAATCTTGGCTAACTTTGAAAAGCGATCCGTGAGCGCAGTTTGCGAAAGAAAAATAAACGCAGTGAATAGTCCGAACGAAAACAGCTACCAGGGGCTTCCGGAATAAGTTCTGTTGATATGATAGTTGAATGGAGTGCAGTATTTGAATGTTTTTTTTCTCTGTGTTTTGAAAGGGTTGAAAGGATTCTGTAGTTTGAGCGTTTTCATTGTTTTTGAATGATGCTAGTGAAATTAGCCGATAGGATTGCGCAGAGATGATTGTGATGATACTTGCATGAATCTGTGTGGTTCAGGAAGAGTGGAGCTATTTTGAAATCGAAAAGCAGGCGAGGATGTATCGTTTTTGGGCGCTAGTGTGAGTCATGAGACGATTGTCCAAAAGGAATGCCTACTACACTTTTAAAAATTTTACTGACACAGTTAACCTCACCTTTTTGGCAGTTCACTAGTACTGAGTAGTAAATAGCAAAGAATTTTTCTAAACTCATGTTGCCAGTACTAGCGAACTGTCAAAAACTCAGCAAAACTAAAAAAACACTAAACATTTAACTCTGAAAAAAGGCATCTCAATGGTTAGGGGGTTATATTTGTATAGTTGTGAGAGACTTGTGAATGAAATCAACAATGATCGAATGTTTTCAGATTTTCATTATAGGGTGTGGGGACTATTTTCGCCCTATTTCTATTGTCGCCCTACCCATTTGAACCCGTTAGTTAGAGCAGCGTCTGCCATCTTTGTTCAACGCATTGGCTCAAATGGTAGTGCGAAAATAGGAGCATTCGATTCGAGTTTTCATGGTGCTCAAACAGAATTATTTCCCCATTCTCCGGACATTTTTGATAATAATTTGGTTCTTGGGAACGAAGCAAGGATACTGATGCCAATTTATGCGCCTTTCATCGATTGTTAGCTGCGTAATTAAAAGAATAGTGTGGCGCCCTCCCTAATGGGGCCAAAATTAGGTCCTTACCCTACTCTTGGTTTTAAGATAGGAGCAAATGGACTTAAATTTTATCGAGTCATATAGACGGTGCTTTTTATTTGCATATTAGCTATTTTTTTTTCTCTAGGGAGATCGGAGAGAAATGCAGATAAAATGGCAACCCTCAATTCCATTGCACTATGGTCCCAAAGCTGTATTTAGGAAGACAAAACTGTTTGCACCTAAACCATTGGTTTTAGATATATAGTATCTTCGGCAAACTTTCTTAAAACTTTCTTGCCGATTTTTTTTATATTAGTTGAATTAGGGTGGTCCTTGTGATTAGGGTGTTCAAAGTATCAACTTCTTAGATATGTAACATTCAGCTACATAGTGTTCTACAAAGTCATAAATCAATCAAATTGAAGCAACTTTTCTTAAGAAACTGTGTGGCTATCTCTAATGGTTCATGTGCTATGATTTTTGCAATATTTAAGGTAGGGTGGCTCTTTAAAAATTGGTTTTCTATTAATATCTTTTTATGTGTTAATTTCTCGCTAATACTTTGTTCTAGAGGTTTTTAGAACTTTTGTAAATACACATTTTTGCCGAAGCAATGATGTTTCTATCTCTTTTATTTGCATAGTTACAGGCGATTTTCAAAACAAAAATGGTTTTTTTCAAAGCTAAATGGTTTTTTCCAACATTGCAAATGAATTTTCAATCCTTTAATTTCATTTGAAAGATCGGAACTTTTGTAGTTTGTGGTGAAAAAACTGCGGGAGCGTTATTTCTGTAAAATAAATAATAAATTTTTGAAAATGGTGTATTTTTCAACAAAAATCGTTCATAACTTTTCAAATAGACGAGATAATAACTTTATTACTTCAGCAAAAATATTCGCCATATAAAGTTCTAAAAGTGCTGCAAACAAACTATTTACGATAAATCAATGTATGAAGTAACAAATGAGAAATAGTGATTTTAGGGGTCACGTTTTCAACGTTCAATCTCTTATGGTAAAATCAACTGAGAAATAGTCCTTGAGTGTGATAATACCGAATGTCATGGCAATTCTATTGGATTTGTAAACGTTTTTGAAAGAATAATCTACCGTACATCTAAATAGTACAGTGGATTTACAGTAGTGTTAGCTGCAAACTATCGTTAATTCTAAATCGGCCAACAAAAGTTATCTATGCTCACTTAAGTAAATCCTTTTTGGTTTGGACTAGTGCTCAAAACGAGTGCTAGAAAGAAAATGTTTTAGTTCACGTCTTGTTATCTTAAAATAAAATCTTGAAACGAGTTTGTTATTCATAGCAGCGGAAATTATTGTATGCTTTTCCAACTTTTATGCAATGTTTGAAAGTATAAAGTAATTATCGACTATAATGGCGGCTGTGGGTAAGTTAAGGAAAGATTCTCAATTTTTTGTTACTTCAAAACAAATAAAAGTAAGAGGTCTGAAAATCGCTAACCGCGAACTGGTAAAATAACTCATAAGGCATAATTCCCTAGCATCTATATAATGCATGATGACGGTACATGCTTTATTGGCTCCGTAATAGATAACTTTTGTTTAGAGTTTACTATAGTACGCTATCAACACTATTGTGAATTCACGCTAACATGTATTTGTACGGTAAAATGTTGTGTTTTCAAACAGTGTCACATATTCAATGAATTTCATTATAATACACATTGACTTCTTCTCAGTTGATTTTACCATAAGAGATTGAGCGATGAAAACGTGACCCCTTTTCATTTGTCACTTCATACATTTATCATTTATTGTAAATACTTTGTTTGCAGCACTTTTAGAACTTTGCATGGCGAAGATTTTTGCTGAAGTAACAAAGTTATTATCTCGTCTATTTGAAAAGTTATGAACGATTTTTGTTGAAAAATACACCATTTTCAAAAATTTATTATTTATTTTACAGAAATAACGCTCCCGCAGTTTTTTCACCAAAAACTACAAAAGTTCCGATCTTTCAAATGAAATTAAAGGATTGAAAATTCATTTGCAATGTTGGAAAAAAAAAACCATTTAGCTTTGAAAAAAACAATTTTTGTTTTGAAAATCGCCTGTAACTATGCAAATAAAAGAGATAGAAACTTCATTGCTTCGGCAAAAATGTGTATTTACAAAAGTTCTACAAACCTCTAGAACAAAGTATTAGCGAGAAATTAACATATAAAAAGATATTAATAGAAAACCAATTTTTAAAGAGCCACCCCACCTTAAATATTGCAAAAATCATAGAACATGAACCATTAGAGATAGCTACATAGTTTCTTAAGAAAAGTTGCTTCAATTTGATTGATTTATAACTTTGTAGAACATTATGTAGCTAAATTTTACATATCTAAGAAGTTGATACTTTGAACACCCTAACTACAAGGACCACCCTAATTCAACTAATATAAAAAATCGGCAAGAAAGTTTTAAGAAAGTTGCCGAAGATACTATATATCTAAAACCAACGGTTTTGGCGCAAACAGTTTTGTCTTCCTAAATACAGCTTTGGGACCATAGTGTATTGTTTAAATCTAGCAGTCCTTCCAAAAATAGATATATTGGCACGGCTAGCTTAAGAATTTGACAGTTTCGCTAGCTCAAGATGGCGTCTCCGCATATAACTCCCTGAAGGAAAGAAGTTTTTTCCATTCTGTGTGTGCACTGTCAAATTTCTAAACATGAATGCATGGTTTTAACTTTTCAGCAAAAGGCATCGTTCTTTGTTCTGTACCGTAAACCGGGGTGACATTGATCACTTTTCGAAGTAATCGTATATTTTTCGGCGCATCACATTATTTTCAAGTTTAATATTTTTAAATCATGTACTGATGTATGAAGAACAAAATTGGATTGTTCTACCTGAAATTGTCCGCTTACTACTATTTTTTTCAAAAAATCATTATAATTTGAAGTCCGTTTTCGTATCCCGGGGTGACTTTGATAACCTGTATGTTAACCCACATTAAATTCTTGATGTAAATGTTTTTCATTGAAATGTTTGTTTAAACTAATTCTGAAAACATACTCATTGCTAAATAGATGTTAATTGGTGTTATACAATGTATTACAATATACTGTAAAATTCTAGTGACCAAAATTCGTTTAATTCGAGCTCAATTTGAGTAAAAGTATCTGGAAATTTATTCAACCGCCAAATTTGTTTTATTTTAGCGGTTTATCAATTAACAAAGAGTTTCATCCATTTTGACATGCTGGAGCACTGAATATAAAAAAATATTCCGATTTTAAGCTAGAAAAAAATTGAAATAATTGCGAACTAGTTTCACATTTTTTTTAATATAAATAATCTCTTAAAAATAAATTTGGCACATTCGACTCTAAAGAAAAATGAAAACTCGCTTGGAATTTAATATTCTGGCTAAAATCTATGATTTATTAGTTGTATAGAAAATTGATACTTTACGATGCTTCGTCAAAATGAGGTAAAGTAAAATTATGTATTTTTGTGCATTTTGTACTCAAAAATCGAACAATATACTCAAAAAGCATAACAAATCACTACTCTATAAGTTTAGTGTAAAACTCATTTCAAATGGGAATGATTAAGTAGACTATTCTAGCTCAATAAGTAATCTACGAAAAAAAGTTACGAGTGATCAAAGTCACCCCGGTTTACGGTACACACTACTGCCGAAATGGATTAGCGCCGGGTTAGGATACGTTATTGCGTAGTTGGTAGGACCAGGGACACAGAGAATTTTCCAATTTTAACAATTCGGAGTTCGCATGAATTGCTTCTCAAATGAGCAGCTGCTGATGCCCAAAAAAGGTGTACTAAATTTTTACATTCACAAACATCGTGAAGCTGAATTAAACGGTTTGAGCGCTAGAACCATTTGGCGATTATTTTTTTAACTTTTAGTTCAAATTTGACAGTATGAAATTTATTTTATCTCGAATGATAAAATTTAACCGAGAGAGCGAACCATTTCAAAAGTTGGCATTTGGATAGTTATTTAGAATTGCCAGCTGCGAAGATCATAAGTTGGTAGAGGTTTGAACATTTGTGCTTCAGTAGATCTACGTATATTAAACTCGAATCGGTGACTACACTGTCGATCTCAACTTTGTGAGCGGGCTAGTAGACGTGATAGTCCTTCATAAAAGACAGACTTTCACAATCCTGAGCTTATCTGGGCTAAATGTCTATCACCGCTGCATAAGTCGTAGTTTTGTTTTACTTGCATGTTCAAAAGGAGAGGTGGATAATGTCTGGGACATAACTGGAATGTCGTGATGGCGCTTGGACTGATGATTCGAATGTAATGATATGCACCGTAATGAGCAATTCACAAACCTCACAGCTCCTAAAAGTTGTCTCCTTAATATATTGGTCTTGATCTACAGATATAGTATATCGAAAAAAGTCCCTGTCAATCGGAAAAAATGAGATTTTATGAGACTTTATGAGTCATGAAATTTTAATGTCTTAGATATGCATGAAACGTCAAGATCTGGTGACAATTTGAAAAAAAATTGATATTTTTACATTTGTGCATTTGATATAAAAATTTGTACATTTGATATACAAAAATCACAAGATGATACAAGATCCGACGTTTCATACATTTCTAAGACTTTTTGAATTACAAAGAAATTATAAGCTGCCTTTCTAAACTCCCATATTTTCAAATCCCGTAAGGCTATCCACAAAAAAAGTTTTCGTGGTGACACTAAATCTTGACGTTTTATGACCATCTAAACCAGTGGTTTTCAACCGGGAGTGAATTCACACCCAGAGGTAAATTAGACTATGGTAGGAGGTGAATTATGCGGGATAAGTTTAAACTTATTATCCTAACATTGCTGTCGGAATTTTGTCTTTATATATTGTTTCAGTGTGTCAAGATTTGAGATACTTACTAAGAGTGGAACAGGTACAGGTTAAAAATTGAAAAATTATGGTTTTTATTCAACTGAAAATCATTTTTTTCTAAGAAGGGTAAATCATAAGGATCAATATTCGGAAAGGGGTACATGGAACGAGAAAGGACGAAAACCACTATTGATTTAAGGCAAAAAAATATTTTTCGGGATCATTTTTCAAACGATTTTAAAATTTGAGTGTTTTGAAAAGAAGAAGAAATGATCTTTCCAACAGTATGCTATGTTATGTTCTGATACTTTGCGGTTATGGGTCAACAATATGAAAAAAAACAGAATTTTTCGATTTCCCATGAAAATTACTCAACATTTTTCTGAGGAATCGACTTTGATTTTATAAAATTTTAGAGAGAGCATTCAATTTTGCATCCAACGACCATCAAAACATCAAAATCGGTTGGAAAATGGCAGAGTTATGATCGTTTTTCCAAATTAGAAACTTGCTCGCAAAAACTCTTAAGGGGCTAGTGAGGTATTGTCTCGCACTATAAGATTTTACAATTATTTATGCTTCCGTTACTTTTTTCCAATTTCAAGCTCAAATTTCACACACATACTTTTTAATGTATACGCAATCGAGCGAAAAAAAAACTATTTTTTGTACATTTATATGAGACTGTCCCCTTAAAAGTTCATGCGAGCAAGTTTCTAATTTGTAGCACCGTATTATCAACAATCCAATGTTTATCCTTTGAAACTTAAAAAAGGATTTTATTTAGTGAAATTGCGTTATGGAAAAACTATCATGAATAAGAAAGTTTTCCAAACATATTTTCAAAATTCCTACTATTTGCTGCCAAGAATACTGTTTTCTGAATCATCAGCATGCCGTTTCAAAACAAAATACTCATAACTTAGTCTCCCTTCTCAACTCGCACAGATCAGAAGCGCAAAAAATCTCTCCGCTATAGGCACCAGCGAAGCAAGCAATCAATTTACCTATCGATTGTTCTTTATTCAGTGTGCAAACACGTTGCATCTACCCACTTTTCTGTGAAGTTTGTTTACATCGTGTTGACGTTTGTTTTTGCTCTGGAGAAAGTTGCATTTTATCTGTGTTTTACTTACCGTTTTTCGGCAAAAAAATGCTGTTTGCGGTACTAGAGCCATTCAGCGGGAAATCAGAACAGTTGCGGATGAGCGGGAGCAATTTTGGGTCTATTTGAACCGTGTTGACCCGAGCCATACAGTGGAGGAAATCGTCGCCATGACCCGAGAATACCTTGGAATCCCGAGCAAATACTCATAGGTTCAAACACCACATAGCCCCTTGAAAAGACCTTAAACATGGTCCGTGACAAAATTCACAACCATCAAGGCGCCATAAAATGGTCTCAATAACCCGTAAATACACCAACATATGGTGTTTAATATGGAATCTACCGGACCGTGGTGATGGTGTTTTCATGGTTTGAACCCATTTCAAACACCCATGTCAAACCCCATGACCATAGGGGTATTATGGGCTTTTCGTTTGCTCGGGATAAGCGATGCACCCAAAGCAGTTTTGTTGGTCAAGAAGGGCACCGACCTCACGAAACTCAACATCGTTTCTTTCCGTGTTGAGCTTCCGAGCGAACTAAAGGACACTGCACTCAAAGCGTCTACTTGGCCGACTGGAGTACTCGTTCGAGAATTTAATTTCGACCAGCCAAAGCAGGATAGATTTCGCTAACGGGCTACTGGGATGCACCGCAGCTTGTATTATGGAAGCCCTCGATCCCCCCGCCACAGTCCAGCTACTGCAGCCAACGTTCACCAGTCGTCCCGGTCCTGTGTGCGGGAGTGGAGAAAGGGTCTTCCAAACTTCCCTCTGCGGCAAGTACCCATCCTTTCTGAATAATTCAAGCTCTGAAATGTTCCCCGATTCCAGTTCTCCGTTAATTGTACCGTATCAGCACCAAACGCCGTTCTTCCTGCCTGCGAAGCGCAGTTGTTTACGAGAGACACCTAGTTCAGCTGCATTGCATACATCCCACGTAATGTCGTCTCTTCGGTCACCGGGACGCACACTTGCCGCCAGCCGTGAGGAAGCCCTTAGTCCCCCCACCACAGTCGAGCCCTTCCTGCCAGCGACCAGCAGCCGTCCCGGTCCTGTGGTGGAGTTGGGACCAGGGGTCTTCCGCAAACCTACCTCAGGCAAGTACAATGCATCTATGAGCTCTTCCTTGCCTCAAAGCTCTTCGATTTCCAGCATTGGTCAACGACGGGCTAAACTGCTGCTATACTACCAAAATGTTGGTGGTATTAATTCAATCGTTGAGCAATACCGTCTTACATCGTACAGATACATCGTCTAACTAGACACCTAGATGGTGCTAGTTACTGACTAGATGAATTCGAAACACAAAAAAGCAAAACTTAATTTAAGTTAGGTCTTGTGCCCTTAACGCACAAAGCGGTTTAGTCCAATTTTTTCCCTTTTGGGAATTTATTGCATACTACCAGGCGTTTGGTTCTTAAACCAAAAGACAAGAGTTCGTCTTCGCTTTCTCGTCAGCAAACCAGAGCTATATTTGCTTCCCGGGACATGTGACTTTAGGCGTTCACATATGTCGTGTGAACTGTTTGGAATTTTTTGTGTCTAACTAGTGCTAATTTGGGTACTAGTTTTAGATACATCGTCTAACTAGACACCCAGATGGTGCTAGTTACTGACGAGATGAATTCGATCCGAATGGAATTCTTTATCCGGATTCGGACCATTCCGTTCTCCACCTATGTGCAGTGAGGTTACTTGACAGTTATAGCTCAGCCACGTTACTACAAATCAATCCTATTGCCAATGAGAATAGCCGCCATCTCGATCTTTGTTTTGTCAGCGACCAGATTTCCGCCACATCAATAGTGACGGCTCCCTCTCCCCTAGTAAAATCAGTGGCACATCATCCTCCACTGATCGCCACGATTGATAGCTCTGTGGTGCATGACTTCGATATATTACCGCTTTCTGTCTCCTACAATTTCCGTAAAGCTGACCATCGCAGTATCGCAGACCTTCTTTCCACTATCGATTGGGAAAATATTCTGGACCCCGAAGATGTCGAAACCGCAGTTCAAACCTTTTCAAACGTTCTGGTGTACGTTATTGACAGACACGTTCCAAAGAAAGTTCACCATCGACAAACCGGCCCTCCATGGCACGAGTACACTGCGACGGCTGAAGTCTATAAAAAGAGCTGCCCTGCGGAGGTTTACCAAGTATCGCACAATATCACTCATAGACTATTACGTCAGTTTCAACCATGCGTACAAACGAGCCAGTCAACACTGTTTCAATCGATATCAGCAAAATATTCAGCGTAATCTCAAGTCGCATCCTAAACGTTTCTGGAAATATGTGAACGAGCAGCGCAAGGAATCAGGACTGCCGTCGTCTATGACTTGCAATGGGAACACAGCTACTACATCTCGAGACATATGTTCACTTTTCTCGGAAAAATTCGCGAATATATTCACAGATGAGGCACTAACTATTGAGCAAATCGAACTCGCGGCTAGCAGAGCTCCACTTGTGGGTCACACTCTGGGTGCTATCGATTTTAATGCAACGATGATTACTAGAGCTTCCTCTCGACTTAAGTCATCTTTCAATCCGGGACCCGACGGGCTCCCCTCTGCGATACTGAAAAGGCACATCGAAGTTTTGGTTGCTTCGCTTCTTCAGATCTTTAGAGCATCTATTACTAGAGGTATTTTTCCATCTTGCAGGAAATCAGCGAAAATGTTCCCAGTTCATAAAAAGGGCAATAAGCGAGACGTCAATAATTACCGTGAGATAACTTCATTGAGCGCTGTCTCGAAGTTGTTCGAGCTGGTGATTATGGAACCTCTTCAGGCTCACTGTAAGCAGTACCTAAGTGACGATCAACAACATTTAACCTGTTATGCTCAACATCCTACATAACAGAGAGTATGGAACGTCACGCTCCAACTGACGTCGTTTACACCGACTTATCCGCCGCTTTTGATAAGCTAAACCACGATATAACAATAGCAAAAATGGGGAGATTTGGAATAAATGGTAGTGTTTTGCAGTGGTTTCGATCTTATCTCACAGACCGAGAGATAGCGGTTGTCATAGGAGATTGCCAGGGCCCTATATTCACTTCTACGTCAGGAATACCTCAAGAGAGCCACTTGGGGCCGTTAATGTTTCTGATATACTTCAATGATGTACATCTAATTCTGCAGACTCCCCGATTGTCCTTCACGGATGATCTCAAGATTTTTCGCATAATTCGTACAATTGACGATTGCAGATTTCTCCTACAGTAGCTTCAAGCCTTTGCTGACTGGTGTACCATGAACAGCATGTATGTAAACCCGAAGAAGTGCTCGGTAATATCGTTTTCACGGAAAAAGATTCGATCTATTTTAAGTACCGTCTTCTAGAAACAGAAATCGAACGCGTCAGTCACGTGAAGGACCTGGGAGTGATTCTGCATTCTCAACTTACGTTCAAACAACACGTCTCCTACGCAGTCGGTAAAGCGTCTCGAGCGCTAGGATGCATCTTCAGGATAGCCAAAAATTTTACAGATGTTTATTGTCTCAAATCGCTGTACTGCGCTTTATCCCGATCAATCCTAGGATATTGCCCTGAAGTGTGGAGCCCAAACTACAATAACGGCGTTGAGAGAATTGAAAGCGTACAGCGTCGCTTTTTACGTTTCGCACTCCGTAGATTGCCGTGGAGAGATCCTGTCCGATTACCTAGCTATGAAAACCGGTGTCAGCTGATTCAACTGGAACCCCTTTATGTTCGAAGAAATACAGCAAGAGCTTTGTTCATCGCCGACACTTTGCAAGGTCATATAGAAGCCCCAGCTATATTAGAACAAATTAATATAAACGTCGCACCACGAACATTACGCAACAACATTATGCTTCGATTACCGTTCAGACGCACTAATTATAGTATGCATGGAGCCATCACTGGTCTACAAAGAAATTTTCAACCAGGTTGCTTCAGCTTTCGATTTCAACGTGTTGACAAACTCTGCGTCAGCGATTTTCCAGACTTTTTAATCAATCTTTTAACCACATTTGACTTTTTTACCGTTTTTGTGAATTATTTTATGACCACTATTTGTGTATATGACTTGAATGTTAGTAATAAGTTTATTATTAAGACCAACACCATTGGGGCTTTGGTATGCTTGTTGGTGTATAAGACTAATAAAGAAATACCTACTGTGTGAAATAGTGATGAGTATCGACACACAAATATGGAAGCTAATCTACTAGCAAATGAATGTTTGGGACCGTAAAAATATAATGATGATCTGGGAAAATCGGCCAATCGATATTTTTGGATGATTTTGGATTTGGATGGATATCCAAAGCACGAATTGGCATTAAATGTAAACGGTCTTCAGAATAATTCCCGCGAAAGAGTTCTTTCATTTCATTTGCAGCCATGTGATTTTCAAACATGTATTAATATTTTGCATCGGTTCCCCCCTTTTCAAGCATTCATTCCGCACCGAACCCCGTAACTGTTACGGCAGGGCTAATTACACCGATGCTATCGGGCGCGGTCCCGGGCTGCAAAGTTTTGTATAACACAACCTCCAAGTCGCCAGTGACAATTTTTCAAATTAATTACAGTACCCGTACCTCTGGCCCTGACCTGAAGCAGACGTTTCAGACAGCTTTATCCCGGTGCTGGACCGCCACTAATCTAATTAGCGGCTAGTCTGCTGGAATTAAGCCCTACGGATAACTCCAGATCCTGTGTGTATGTGTGGGTTTGTTAGTAGGATTGGAGAGGCAGAAAGCGGAGCGTCACTGAAATCACTCGGAGTGACGTGCACTTCGTGGCCCATTATCTCATCAATCTATGTCGATGATGACAGTTTTTTTCCCCGACTCGGCTGCAGCCTGTTGAAGGTCTGATATGCGGTGAGGGGAGATGTTATCCACCGGGAATTCTCCGCTAATGCCGCCGACGCCGATGGGGTAATAAGAGAAGCATTTTACTGAACTAGCAATCGGTGGTATTACGATGACGATTATGACTAAGACCAACCAGGCTGGAGAAAATCGATTTAGATATAACATTTTATAGCACCTTCTAAACGATTGTGTAGAAAACGCGGAGCTGGGCTGTCCCGACACGACTAGCAGAAATGAGCTGCGGAATGGAGTCATTGTCACATCCGCTTGTGATCGTCATAATGGCAGGCGGAATTCACAAACAAATGAACTACCACATCGAACCAATCGCGCATACCAACCATTTAGATAAACGAATAACGACAGATAGTACAACCCGACAGAATTAATTAAAACCATTGGATAATGGTTTCGAAGACAATCTCTGGCAAACTGGCAGCGGTGTTCTATCCCAAATTTTCAAAGCGTTCGATTTCCGATTGTCAGCACGTTGAAACATTTCGGTCGTGATTCCGATCGGGGCTGACGCTTCTCTTTTCCCTGGAGTACACAAAGTGGCACATTAGAGATTGCCAGTTTTCGCTTCGGAGAGCTGGGGTAAATTGAATTTTATGTTATTGCCATCTCATCTCGAGTGATTCTCCACTTCTCACCATACTGACTGGAATGGCAGGCAGACACTTCGTACCATGGAGATTTGAAGCTCTGAACCTTGTACGTGGCTTAGGCATCTCAGCTGCGGAGATACCGGCGACGCCTCCGCCGCCGACGACGACGACGACGACAAAGACTCATTCCAGGAGAAGGGATAACGGACCAGTGGAAAGTGTTCCGAGTTTCCCATCGTAGATTATGTTTCCTCTCTGTTGCCATTCGCCCGCTTCATTTGATTATTCTTTTACATTTTTTATTATAATGATTTCTGGTGTCATCGGATATTGTAGACGTGTTTACTTTTCCTTTTATTTGATTCGAATGCCCGTGTCAGCGACAACGACTGTAGCTTTTGCCGAGTGCAGTGACGTGTGACATTCGAGGCAGCAACGTTTGATTGGATCAATCGGAGTCGATTGATGGTGGAGTATTGGTTTTATGCTTGATATGGAAGTTATCGGATTACCAATTGTTAGATTGATTTCGAATAATCAAATCTGATGTTTGCATTCCGAAGGAGAACCTATAGTATTGAATTATTACCTTTTGCAATTCTTGGTAAAAAATTATCTTAGTTTTAGTTGTGCGAGAACAAAAATCATTGTTATCGTCGTGGTATAAAAAATGTCTAACACGTATGTCTAGACTTCGAGGCCTCGTATAACATGACTGTTACACACCACAAAAATAAAGAAATTTAAACGACATGCAAATGACTGTAAACATATAAAGCTTGAATAAAAAATTTGATTGAAAATTAAGTTGAATTCGATGCACTCAATAGAAGCAAGTATATGATTTTTCGCTTTCGTTCGCGTAATATTACATGTCATTTATTTTACAGCAATATTGGATTAAAAATACATCAAAGCGCATTTGTATCCCGTTTAATGAAACTGTAATCTTCAATCAACGTGTAAAATTATAATAAAATTCATTGAAGAAAGCATGACAAGTTTGTGTGTATTTCTGGTGTAACTTAATTTTACATTTATATTCATGCTTCAAATATGTGCATGAAGATAAATTTAAAATTACAAAATATTTTTTTCTGTGAATATAACTAAGCAATTCGTAAAAACTAGATCTAGGTTACCACCAGAGCCGTAGCGTGGTCTTCTGTCGCCCATGGCGGGGACTCAGTTTTTCACGCCGTCCGTCATTTGTTTACGGTTTCAAAGAATCTGAAGTACTATCTGTAAGACAATCTAACCGAAAAGTGACCTGTATTCCAATGTACCTGAAAGACATAAGGTACACTAAAACCTCCATTTACGATTTCTTTTTTTACGTAATATTCGATTTACGTAACTTTTTTTACGAACTAAATTCGAAATAACGAACACTCTTCGGAAAGTTTGAGTTCGTACATTACAGCATGAAATTACTTATATATTCTTAGTTAATTGTAACTTATATAAGTTGGGTATTTTCGGAATGGGGTTGACGAGTGCATGACGGAAATCGATGTCTTGAGTCATTTTGGAATCCAAGATGGCGACTTCCGGTTTAGATAAATTCTCTATAACCTCATCAATATGGGTATTTTCGGAATTGAGTTGACAAGTGCATGACAGAAATCGATGTCTTGAGCAGAGTTAAAAGTAATCGAAGCTCTTTTTTCACGGCTGAAAATGAACCTGATGCGACTCGCGGTGAATAGAAAAAATATTCATTCAAATATCCATGTTATTCATTCAGTTGAATATCGTACAATATATTCATTTCACTAATTATCCAGGAAAATGTTTTCGAATGCCGGTAAAGCATATGAAACAACAATCATCATTGCTTACATTGTGCCAGGGCCTACTTTGATGCGTTTGAATCGTTGCAGCACGGTCGCTTCGTGTAATAGTCGGAGACGAATGAAAATCTGCATGGATGAATGGGCGGTTTGTTCGTTTGACGTTTTCAGCTGTCACTGAATATTGAAAATGAATGCGGCTTAATATGATCAATTTTCATTCAATGAATTTGAATATTTTTAGCTCTGGTCTTGAGCCATTTTCGAATCCAAGATGGCGACTTCCGGTTTAGATAAATTCGCTATAACCTCAACAATATGGGTATTTTCGGAATGGGGTTGACGAGTGCATAACGGAAATCGATGTCTTGAACTATTTTGGAATCCAATTCTCTATAACCTCAACAATATGGGTATTTCGGGATAGGGTTGACGAGTGCATGACGGAAATAGAACCCATATTGTTCGTTATCAAGAATAATGCTCAACCGGCAATCGTCATATTGAACTTGGAAAAGTTTCTAATTGTCCATTTTCAGCATTTACTTAGCAAGCTCATTCCAAAAATACCCATATTGTTAGGGTTATCGAGAATATTGCTCAACCGGAAGTCGCCATCTTGGATTAAACGGCTCCAATTGTCCATTTTCAACATCTACTTGTCAAGCCCGTTCCAAAAATACCCATATTGTTAGGGTTATCGAGAATATTGCTCAACCGGAAGTCGCCATCTTGGATTTCGAAAAGGTTCCAATTGTCCATTTTCAGCATCTACTTGTCAAGCCCGGTCCAAAAATACCCATATTGTCAGGGTTATCGAGAATATTGCTCAACCAATGAATATTAATAAGAATGTGAAGCAAACTTTTTTTACGAACTAATTCAATTTACGAACCCCCGGTTTGGTTCGTAAATGGAGGTTTCAGTGTATTAAAAATGCAATTTTTTAGCCCATTTCGAGCAAAGCCATCAGTATGGAACACCAACAGTACAGTATAGTTTTTTGAAAATTTAAATATAAGTTCACTACAGATTTGTCTCTAATGTTATTCGAAGTTAGGTGTTTGAAGGCGACGGACGGAGTATTTTTTCGGAAGACTTTGGGAAATCAGTTGACCTTACGTATTTGAAGGTGACAAACGGATGTTTGTTCCGGAAAACTATATGTGTATATCAGTTTACTGATCTGACGATTTTTTAGGGAATTGGACCCGCCTCTGCGGTTCACCGCTTCAGCAACAGTTATATTTATTTCGAATGATTGAAAGCTCTTAAAAATACCGAAAGACACGATTTCTAAAAGATTCGACCGAAGTTCCTTCGTAATGACTGCCGCGCATTTCGTGAAAGCATCTATTCAGGAGACTGCATATCAAGGGGCCAATGACGGCACGTATAGGAAAAAAGTAACCATTGCATTTTATAACTAGACACCTCGAAAATGTCTCTATGCTAAATTTCAGCTCAATCAAAGTGCGAAAATTTTCATCCATGAAAAAAACACGAAGAACTCTTTGGATATTCAAAAATCAAATTCGTACTTTTGATGCCAAATGGCTTAGATCAGTACACAGTGGTCCAGAATGCGAATTTAGCAGGAATTTTAACTTTTCGCTAAAATTAAATGACTTACTCTTACAACATGTTTGGCAAAGTTGTTGTACTTTACAAGGCCCTTCTTTTTTTTTTAAACCGATGCTAGGGTGCTTCTAAATTTAGCAATATTTAAAATAGACCTTTTTAACGGTTTAAGATAGAGCTTTACTGTCTTCGATGAAGTTGTAGAGCAACACATTTTAGACAAATTTACTGAAGACATGTAAGCTCTAGCTTTTATATTTTCCATTGCACGTTCCTAAAAAAACGGTTTTATTTCTATAACTTTTAAAGTTCCAGTCTACTTTCTACTTCTGCCGCAGTCAGACGTACAATCGAGCCAAGTGAACAACAGGCCTCTCGATCTAGTGTGCATTGTCTCGAGAACAAAGGAAGCATCGGATTATTCTTGTCATCATGAGTAAAGTTGACGAAAAAGCTCTACTCCGACCCAACGCTGCGGTCGTTGACTTTAAATTTTGTTTAAAACGACCGAGTTTTAGTGAAATGGCATACCTTCTGAAGGTAAAAATGCACCTTAGACTTACGGAAGTGTTGTACCTTCAGTATCATCATCTTCGTAGTGCAGTTTTAATATCATTCAACACGTTAGCACAAGCCGAGCGTTTCGTTTTGAAGAACAACTTAAAACACGTGGTTGAAAGTGACAACGTTGGAATTAAAATTCCCGTATATATTGAGAATGATTATATAGATGTAAGGTTATATGACCTATCACCTCTTACCCCTCCTGAGCCAATTGCAAAATTCATGACGCAATACGGAGAAGTAGAATCCGTTACACCTGATATTTGGAGAAACTTCATCCCGGGTACTCCTAACGGCGTTTTTGTAGTGAGGATGCGGGTTGAAAGGCCTATACCCTCCTACTTGACAGTAAAACTCAAAACTCACGGAACTACAATTATGCAAACTACGCTATGCACCCATGCGGGTCAAACTCCTACGTGCAAGTATTGTAATCAGACAGCTCATCATGGACAACCTTGCGCGAAAGATGCACAGGAAGACGCATCTCAACCAGAGGGGGAACAACTTGACAGCTCCTATACAAATCGTTAAAACCACTTTTTTTGGGTCTGTGGGTCTAAAATGGCGGATCAATCTTTATTCAAGAGCAATTTCTAAAAAAAAGCGTAAACTTGTTCACAGTGAAAATTTTCATGTTCAGATATTTTTACTTTCGATAATTTATTTTTGAAGACTTTTTGGGTTTGGTGTTGTTTTATTATAAAAATAATGCATTCCGATGCATTATTTTTAAATGATTCATGAATTTTTGGAAACATCAGCATACAAACAAGCGGCGCCTATGCTAGTTAGTGAGCATCTTTCTTTTAGTTTTAAGATATTAGGTAGTAATATTTGCATTGCAATGTAAACAACACACACAATGATACTGGACTGTTTTTCTCCCTCTCCGATAGAAAATGAACTGTCATCACTTCTGAATTTTGTGGAAACCTTTGCACCGTAAATGTCGTAAATGCTGTCAGAAATAAACAATCGAAGTCAATCCCACCTTTGTTAAATGCGAAGTGAAAAATGATAATCACAAAACTAAATGTATTTAAGATTAACGACAAACTTTCGAGAATTGTCATATGCGAAAGATATTTCAAGGGCGACGGAAGAAGAAAAAGTTCACACTAGAAGCGCACTCAAATCAAATCATGCATTTTACATTTTACATTCGGCACAATTTGTAATCCTTTTATGAAACTCCAAAATGACGAATTAACTTGTTTGTATTTATATTAAATTATTACGCTGTTTTGAAATGATCATCTTGATTACCGCTTCCGAATGTAAATAAAGAAAACAAGTTCGTAAAAGACGTCACGGAATTATTTTCTCGCATAGAAATTTACAGTATCGCAATTTGTGGACGGCGTTCTATGGTGGCGACATCATTCGAAACACGGTGGTTTCATGCAACTTAGGCTAAACGTCAAGT
The DNA here is from genome assembly GCF_030247195.1 of Topomyia yanbarensis. Taxonomy (NCBI): domain Eukaryota; kingdom Metazoa; phylum Arthropoda; class Insecta; order Diptera; family Culicidae; genus Topomyia; species Topomyia yanbarensis. The sequence goes on along the minus strand of NC_080671.1, from coordinate 180,859,749 downwards.
TGCGGGAGGGTTGATCTCAACCGACTGCCAACTCATCTACGGCAAACCAACCCAAAACAGAGTTTTCAATACCAATGCCTGAACCACAAACGGTGGCCAAATTTGTGGCAGTAATTGCACAGACCATAATGACAACCACAAAAGAAGCATCCAGTACCGCAAAATCAACTTTAAGCAACATTGGCAAGGATAACGATAACAGTGACGGATTTACGCTGGTCAACAAAAAGTGCAAGAAACAGGGAAAAACATCTGATCGCGGACACCAAGACGGCTTCGACCTGGACGTGAAAAACAAAAAAGAATTAAATGACCCCCCTGATGCAGATTGCCAGCAAACCCCGCGAAAGAAGGTCTCCGCTCGCAATAAAAAGTTGCGCGCACGAGATCCAATTTTATAATAATATTTGTTTATATTTTTATTTTTACATTTGTAAACATATAAAAGATCCACGGCTCCGTTAAGCTACCGCTATGAGCCGTGTCAAATAAATGAATTATAAAAAAAAATAAAATCTTTTGAAGTTTTTATTTTACGCTAAAGTACCGTTTGGACAATTTGAAGATTATTTTAGGGGGCACAATTTGCTTTAAAACACCAACTACTTAACTTTTATTGTTTTAAAGTTATAACAACTTTTATATCAAAATATAACTTTTTCTAATAGAATTATCTTCGATTCGGGCACTGAACATTAAATACTGGTAATATGGTTCTTTGAAACAAATTAATCGCCTTGAAACAATCTTAAAGTTGTCCGAACACTACTTCAGTTCTAAATGAATACAGAAAAAGTTATTGGAATAAAACTGTATTTCAAAGAAACACCCTAAGCTCTGACTTTAAACTTGTTGTAAAATAAAAAGTATGACAGATAGAGCTCACATGTCTTCAGCAAACTTTTCCAAAATTTGTCGGACTACAACTTCGCTGAAGGTCGTTTGGCTCTAGCTATAATAATCAAAAAGTAAATTTTTGTTCGTGCTAAAATTAGAACCACCCTAACTGTTGTTTTAACAAAAAGAGAGGCCCATAAGCTACGAAAACTTCTCAAAAGACTTAATAAGGCTAAGTTGTTTAGTTTTAATAAAATCTCAAAATTCCTGCTTAATTTGCATCCTGGACCACTGTGCAGTGGTTTCAACCTTTTTCGTTCCATGTACCCCTTTCCGTTTACCATCATTACTCTCTCAGAAAAAAATGATTTTCAATTGAATAAAAACCATAATTTGAGAAACCTGTTCCTGTTGAAAATAGGGTTTGCAGTACCGACCATTTTTTGCGAGAACCGCTACTACGGTACTGAAGCTCTCAGTACCGGTAGTACCGGTATTTTTTTTTAAATTCGAAAAAAGTGTCAAAGTGAAATTGAATGTTAAAACCGAAAACCTTATTCTCAGATGATTAATTTGTGCTGATCAAAAAAGCATGTTTACTGTTTTTAATTGCTTCGGAATGGCATGACTCATTTCACAGAAGATATTTTTCGTATGCGGCACCTGCTTTTATTTCGAAATCTAGGCCACTTTGAAATCAATACCTGCTACGCGGTGCGAATTTCGTCGACTTCAATAGATGGTATATGTAATAAACCCTATTAACAATAGTAAATCAAAGCGAGAATGGCAGTGAATCCGTGCAGATTGCTCGCATTTCCTCTCTTGCTTTTCTGTAAATTGGTTTCGACCTTTATGTCGTTTGCCTACTATTCTCTAATGCATACCAAGGATCCTTGCTTTCATGTAAACTATGAAGTTTTGCTGAATTTTCCGATCACAAAAAATAACAAATTGCCACATTTGAAGCAGTTCACCAAGTCAAAAATTGTTAGCTTCTGAATCGCTGTTCGTTCTTTTATAGATAAAGGTTTAAGAGCAAACCAAATACAGACATGACATAGACCATAGTCTTATTACGCGCCACCCAGTGAATAATGGAAAACAATCAGAATGTTGCTAATAAAAAAAATCATAGAAAAATTTTACGTCTCTAACGCTAGATGTGAATATTTTGAAATTTAGTACAAGATCGTTAAAATTTAATTTCGACAAAATAATGCAGGAATTTAAACAAACCGTTCAGTACAACGGGTAATGTTTAACTTTTAGAACTATTATGATGATGGCCCCACCTGATTTCCCCACAAATGTGTTCGCTCAACGATTTATTTAGAAAATATTTAATATAATTAAGTCATCTTGCAATCATTTTTTAACAGGTCCACCTAGAGAGTCCACATATTTTTCATGAAAATATTGTATGGTACCGAAAATACCGGTACTGGCTTTTGTTCAGTACCGGTATTACGGTACCAAAAATGGGTCGGTATTCCCGGGATTTTCGGTACCGGTATTACCGGTACCACAACCCTAGTTGAAATCCACTGTTATACAGCATTTTTCTAGCATTGTCTTGTGTTGCATTTGGCGAGATTAACAACCTATACTAGGTCACTTCATAAGTACAAAATCACTGTAGCACAGTAGCAATTAATGGCGGAGAAACGCGTATAACTTATAAAAAGTGCATAATTTTACGAAATAATTATTTTTGTTGGAACTAATTTCTAAATATCTCGAGAACTATCACATTAAGGAAGATTTTTACAAAATTAAAATTGATTTGAAGTAACATTTAGGATCATATTAAGAAATAAAATTTTAATTTTGTGAGTCAATTATAATGAAATAGACATTGTTTGACCAACATTTTATTCCTGATTGACCAACTTTTTTACTGATACTATCACCATAATGTAATAAAATTTAACATGCTTGTTTTTTTTTAAATTATTATTTACAAAAGATGAAAATTCAATATAAATCAATTTATTTTGTACTTCAACTTTTTAACATAAAGGTTTGTTTTTGTGTAAAATGTCAGTGTCATATCTAGCATAATATTTTGATTTTAGTGGACGCAATCACGATAACGTAATCATTATGGGACAGTTTTTATTATGTAATTCGTCTATTTGATTCGGTTCAATGCAGTAGCTAAATGAAGCCTTGAGTCTTTTACATATTTTTCCATGATGTAAACAATGAAAATCATCAAACTTTAATGGTTGTCTAACAGATCTCGTGCGAGCGACTAGCGATTGCGCGTGGAGACCCGTTTGCTAGGTTGGGAGATATTTTTCCTAACCAACAGCGTCTTGGTTCGTTCATTTCTATCTTGTATACTTCCGTGTCATCATTGTAGTTACTGTCATGTTCATGTTCGCGAATATCTGATTTCATCTTGGTTTCATTTCTTTATGGGTCACGAGTGTCGACTTTCCCAATGATACTAGATGCAGTTTTTACCATCAATATTATCTCAACATCAGCCACAAATTTGGCAATTGTTAGTTTTTCATTTTTTTTACGTTTTAACGACATTCAATTAGCTAGAGATTACTGGGTAGGGAAAGTTATGAAACTTAGAGCCATAGTACTCAAGTGAGAGCAAGGATGTGAAGTAAACAGATCGGAAAGCTAGAAGTGGCAGGGTCATTAGAACAGGCTTAATATCATGCGGGCTTAATTTTTGCCTTCTGATAATGAGGGTCGAGCTTAGGTAGAATAACTACGAATCACCCGAGTTCACTATCATGTGTCCTGATAAAGGTAGACGTATCTATCTTTACCGTGACAACCGGCCAACGCTGTTTCGGAAACTACGACTTCAGTTTGCTTCCCCATCTCGTACTGATCAGAAGGTAAAAAGTGTACCGAGAATCTTTCCCATTAAGGTGTTTTCTCTTGTGAAATATATCCTACACATAGACATTTCTCTGGCTGCGATGAAATTGATCGATCATAGGCTATTATCATCAGTAGCTGAGTGCAGGTTTTTCTAAAAGCTGAACGAAATATCCGGAAATATTATCCCAATAACTCATCTTCCACATCATTGGATATGTCGATTGTTGATGCATAGACGTTGATCGATCTTTAGCTGAGGAAATGGCCCAGGAACACAATTAGTGTCTTTGTTTTTGGAGCAAGCGTCAGTCCGGTGGTAGTTTAATCCTGGCACTAAGCTAGTGTCGGTTTCTGATGAAATGAAGTCGAATCGGGAAATCCACAATCCATCTGATGACCCGTCGCTGCTACTCTTCAAGCGATACAAAACCCACCTCACGCACTGTCTTATGTGATAGAAAAATGTGGTTGAGTTCCCTACGCAGAATTCTCGATTACTTGTACGGAGTAGAAGTTTGCAATTTTCACCTAAACTTTTTCCAAAGAGGATTCTGACATTCCAAGTACTGAGTTTCATTTGGCGATTTCTTCATCGCGTGTATTCATTTACATTTTCATACTTGGCGGTTGAAGATTCCGTATGCTGTCAGGGCTGCGATACCTAACCTCGTTGCGGGGCTATCATCATTTCTTATTCTCTGTCCATATGTTAACACAAGTGTTCCACATTTACAAGTTTGTTTTCTGTGATAAGATTGAACTCTTCCATTTGACTAGAGTTCATTAAAATCGTTACTCAATGTTGAAATGTTATCCTTTAGATTCAACCCACACCTATTATCCTATTTATTGACTCAATTTTTTTTAAATATTAGCGCTTCTTCATCCATCGCTCAAAACGACGTTTCAGTAGTAGCATGATCATCCTGCAACTTAAATAAGCAACTCTCTAACCTTCCTGGAAAAGCTACCACCTGTTCCCATGAATTCTTCTCTTTCCACGTACCTTCCACCGCAACTCAATCACCTGCTCAGGTGTAGCAAGGAAAAACTGGAGCAAAAAATATTTCACCCAAGATGGAAATCAGCTCCACCGTAGATGGGATAACGAATAAATTAAATTTGTTCTTCGATGAATTTGCTCGAAAGCATTAGCCCGTAAAGGCCCACATCCGCCCACTCATCGGTGCGCCTTTCCTCATCACCTGTCAGCCTCCTCCGCCCCTCCCCAAAACAATCACATTCGGGCTGATTGTTCGGTGCGAAAGTTGATCACTCTAACCCACCCATGCAGCACTAGGAGAATTCATAAATTCGCTTAAGCTTTCCAGTGAAAGAAACGGTGTCCTTTGGTCAATAAACAAACGTTCGGGTAAATATTAGACGTTCCAACCCTTTTCGCCAGCTCGTCCGGTTAGGAAGGATACGAACGAAACGTTTACCTTTTGATTGTTGGCCTACACTTTTACCGACGACGCTTGCCCATTCAACTGGACGACCTGTTGTAATACTTCCAGGTAATATTGCTACGGTGGACGGTACAGCCGATTGGCCGTATTTATTTACATTGGGGGCAAACGAGAATTGCCAAGAAATCATCAAAACCAACAAACAATGCCCAAGGTGGTTTAGAGGCAGTCGTTCATTATAAGCCGGAAGAGGCCTGGCGACTGACTGTGACAGAAAGTAGCAACACGAAATCAATGGTGAATTATCAAGATATCGTGTTCCAACAAGTCGAACCGTTCCCAGAGAATATGCTATACATCTGGTAAACACTGCACCCGGCTGGTATGCACTGGAAATCCATAACCGCGTGTGTGATGTAATAGCATTATGATCCATCGTTGTAACAACTCGGTGAAGACCTACAATCAGCAGCCTGGTCTCCCGTATCACAATGTTCACCAATGCTAGCCTAAGCACCGGGCGGCGTCTACATTTGTGAGTTCCGGACCTTACCTTTCACACCATGCTACACATATGCCTGCTGGTAGGTCAAGCTTGTGTACTGTATGCTCTTTCAATTGAAAATTTTGCGTAATGATAGTTGACTTTAGCTGGATTAGTAAGCATAGCAATGAAGGAAAACAGGAGGTAATCAGGATCCCGGAAAAGGACAGCTATGTGGAGGTTCAGTGCACGTTCGTTGGTTCAAACTGTATAGTCAAATAGTGTGAAGGATTTGAGAATTATGTTCAGACGATGTTGTGTGATTTTGCAAACAATTTATAGGATTAGAAAAAAATTGAATCATAGATTCGTGCAAGATGGAGTAAGAATAGTCGCTGTTGAAAATTCGAAATATTGTAAAATAGCTTTACAACAGATTTGTTGTTTCATATTTTCTAGAAATATAAAAAAATATACGAAAGACACGGAATACATACCAATTGAACCAATTTATTCTAATAGCAGAAAAAACATTATACTAATAAGTTTGCCAATTTCCAAAACAGATAATATTATATGTACTGATTGCCATAAAGTTCTAATTCATAAAGATTTTCATGCTGACAGCTACCATCATTTGGCATGCTGGCGACTAGCTGTATACCCTCATTACACCGTAAGCCTCCTGAGCCAAAGCTTTAAGGAATGAGACATACCTGTAATGTCCTCTACCTACCAAACGGAAGCACAAGATTACTCCACATGGTTAGATGATTACCGGTCCGTGCAACAAGTTCTTTACACAAGGCACAAAAGAACTAGTAATCATGTGTTTATCTTTATTGCTCACACCCGAAGAAAAGCAGTCGAAACAATCTAAAGATGATTCAATCACAATTTCCGTCAATTGCCACCCAAGTAGGGCCTGTTGCTGTTGCATCCGGAAAGAGGTTTCTGGGAACAAAGTAACCGCAGGCTTTATTTCCCAAAGGCTGCTACTGACAGTGCCGCCATTCGTCGTTGCTTTCATGTTGTGATGTTTGATTGATTAATTAATCGTGTTTATGAGGTCGTAAATTGATTTTGTTTTTCCTCGAAGTCGTCTTCCTGCTACTGTTGTCGGAATCGGAGTGATGGATTTAATTCGTTTCTACACATGTGAATTGGGATCTGGTTCGAGTCATGAAAATTAAAATGTTATTAGATGGCGAATTTATGATGATATCTTCACGCTGCTAATCGAACAATCACGATCTGGGCTGACAAATGGTGGCAGGAGGAATCAATCTCAAATCAAGCTCTACTATACTAAAAGTCGCAGTTGTTTGTAGCCTCACTCATTCACAGAGTGTTCATACATTCGCCAAAAATATTATGATTTGGAAGTTCCTGAAATCATAAATACTGTTTCTCTTATACTTTGTGTCACTTTCCTGAACATGTGTTGTTTTCTCGTGGTAATAGTTCAGTATTTCAAAATACATGGATATGTATTAAAAAACCGATTTAATCCACCTAGCAGTGAGATGAGATATTTCTTACACATTTCACTATTGGATTAGTTTGCAGAACTCACGAGAAGTAGGCACCCAATTAGAGGTGGGATGAAAACAGTTTCTAGTCTTGCACGAATAAAATCTCGAATAAACTGAATAAATTATAGAAATCAACAAAACGACCGAAATAAAAAAGAAAAGCAAAAAATGAAACAATAGGTTTCTAAATTCATAAAATGAGTAGAAAAATTAATGAAAATCATTATAATTTTGATCCAAATACACGAATCAAATTAGATTAGGTTATTACATAAAAATTAAGATTATATTTAGAAATAGTTATAAGATTAATAGAATAAATTGACTCATACTAACAAATTGAATGAAATAAAACGAATGACTGAACATGAAATGCATAAAATTAAAGATACGAATAAAATGAATCAGATAAATCATATGAATCAAATGAATCAAATGGATCAAATGAATCAAATGAATCAAAAGAATCAAAAGAATCAAATGAATCAAATGAATCAAATGAATCAAAAGAATCAAAAGAATCAAATGAATTAAATCAATCAAATCAATCAAATAAATCAAATAAATCAAATGAATCAAATGAATCAAATGAATCACATGAATCAAATGAATCAAATGAATCAAATGAATCAAATGAATCAAATGAATCAAATGAATCAAATAATTCAAATGAATCAAATGAATCAAATGAATCAAATGAATCAAATGAATCAAATGAATCAAATGAATCAAATAAATCAAATGAATTAAATCAATCACATGAATCAAATAAACCAAATGAATCAAATGAATCAAATGAATCAAATGAATCAAATGAATCAAATGAATCAAATGAATCAAATAAATCAAATGAATCAAATGAATCAAATGAATCAAATGAATCAAATGAATCAAATGAATCAAATGAATCAAATGAATCAAATGAATCAAATGAATCAAATGAATCAAATGAATCAAATGAATCAAATGAATCAAATGAATCAAATAAATCATATGAATCAAATGAATCACATGAATCACACGAATCACATGAATCAAATGAATTAAATGAATCAAATTGATTTAATTCATCCAGTGAATACAATGAATCAAATTAATGAAATGGATCAAATGAATAAAAAGAATGGATGAACAAAATGAATAAAGTAAAAAATAAATGAAATGCATAAATAAAACAAACGAATCAAATAAATAAAATGAGCTGGAGTGATAAAATGAATAAAAAGAAGAAAATGAGCAGAATTAAATGCATTGATTAAAATGAAAAATTGAACAGTGAAAGGTTATAAATTAATATAAAGAAATAAATTGAATCAAATAAATTATTTGGATGAAATGATTAAAACTGAAAAAGTAGTCAGATTATTAAAATGAAGAAACTGAACAAAATGAATAAACTGGAAAAAAATAATAAAATACATACAATGAAAACAATGAATGATATGAGTAAAATGCACAAAAAACTAAACTGATCAGAGTGAATCCAAAGAATGAAACGAATAAAATAAGTAAAATGAACGCAGATGAACAAAACGACTAAAAAGATGCGGAATGAAATTATTAATTAAAATGAAATCGTCATATATTTGAAGCCAAACACATTTTTGAATTAATAATAAATAATGAATAAACCGGATTGTACGAATTTGAAAACCATTGCATCAGAAAGTTTTGAAATGTTTTTGAAAATCCCATCTTCTGAGAAAAGGCTAATAAATATGCAATGGACTTTCTAGGGCTTCCATCTTTTTTTGGTTTTATTCTTTTTGTTTTCATGCTTCTTTACTTGACGAATTCAAAGTTTACTTTTTGGTCACATATTCCCGAAAAAAGATTTATGTGCAGAACAGAATTTACTGGTCCAGTATTTTAACGCGCAATTGAATATAGTAAAGTGAGACAAAGTCACATGTGCTTTCAAGCCCCTTGATCAGAGAACGACAGAGGGAGAATGCGATTCGTGAATGAGACAGGTAGATATTTCAAAGTTTTTATTTGCATTGAAGTAAATAGTGTGAAATGTCTAGGCTATGTCGATTGCATAAAAGCCGTGTTTGTATTGTTTCGTTCGGAATTCTCGTGCAGGAAATATGGATAAATAAGTCCTATACAGACCAATATTGTGAAAAAGAAATGGTTCAAACTACTCAGTATATCCAAATATGGACGACAATAAGTTAGAAGACACTTTGTAGTTGCATCCCCCATCGAGAGTGGGTACTTTGGGGACTTCTTTTCCTGGATCTAATTTGTGGATATTTTTGGTCTTTGATCCGTTATTTTTCATGAAAGTTCGTACCAATACAACGAATGTGCAGCTGATACAACTCATGGTTCATTCGCCTGCGCAACGTTCCGTCTTCCAACACTTTTCGTTCGAAAACTCCAAGGGCGCGTTGGTCCTCCACGAGCATAGTCCAGGTCTCGTGGCCGTAGAGGACCACCGATCTAATCAGCGTCTTGAAGATAATCAACTTCGTGCGGCGGCGAATTTTGTTCGACCGGTGCGTCCTCTGGAGTCCAAAGTAGGCACGATTTCCCGCTATGATCCGTCTCTGAATTTCTCTGCTGTTATCATTGTCGTCGGTTACCAGTGAGCCCAAATACATGAATTCGTCGACCATCTCGATATCGTCACCGTCAATCCGAACTCGGGTGGGAGGTTCACATTGTCGTCTCTAGAACATCTTCCTCTCATGTATTTTGTCTTCGAAATCCTGGCTTCAGCTTTCAGTCTTTGAGCATATATTTCATTCAAAATTCAATAGAGATACGAATAGTTTAAATATCGCACGTGGAATGTCTCTTTTGAAAATTTCCATTGTCAAACTTTCATATTACCCAGTTAAGCCAAATATTTTTCTGATATAGCCATGAATTTCCTTAATTATAGAGTAGATACAGGCTTTGAATACAATTGAATTAAAGTTGAGTTGATGTAGCAGCAGACAAAAAATAGTTTTGTTTTCTCAAACCTTCGCAATTACAATTAATAAATATTTCAGATTGGCAGAAGATCTTATCACACAACTTAGAAATGCATACAGAAATAGCTAGATAGATGCGATAGAAGAGAGACAGAGAGAGAAAGAGAGAGAGAGAGAGAGAGAGAGAGAGAGAGAGAGAGAGTGAGAGAGATGGGGCGGGGCATGTGAGGAATGGCAAATGATGGTTAATGCAGTGACATTATTTTTATAGGTATATTATTATGATATATTGATTCTTACATTCTTATTATAAATAATGTAAGTAGTAATTTTTGCTCCATAACCAGTATAACCTAAATCTTGCAAAAGAGCTAAATTTTCGCTAGATTTTTGGGCTTCAAACATACAGTTGCTTTCGGTGACGCCACAAGTATAATTATATTAGAAATCTTTTATCTCACTACTCGGTGAATTACTTGTTGATCTGTGTATTGATATACCATCCAACATTTACCTCATGATTGAACGCGATGCCTAATCCAAGGAATAAATACTAGAACTCACTGTTTCTTTATCAACACATTGTTTTGTCTTTGAAGTGAACTTATATATTGATTTTTGAGAAATAGTTCATTTATTATAAAGGTAATTCACAAAATGTTCTCATCATCGAATTCCTTGAATCACGTAGATGTGTTTTCATACCCCGATATTCAAAATCGGTTTAGTTTTGCCCCTAAAACACCAGTGAAGCAATACTCTGTATGAAACAATCTCATTTTTAATTGGTGGAAATTGGTAAGCGAGGACTAAAAATACAAAATGTCTAATATCTCCGCCGCTCGTGCACGGATTTAGACAATCTATAGCTTGTTAGAAAGGTATTTTTATAAGCTTTCTATTTATGTGCAATATTGTATTCTTCTTGGGACAATATTGTATTCTTCGAAAGTTATTTGAGAAAACCTGCTGTGTTTTGACAAAATCGCCCATATCTCAGAAAGTAAACAACATATCGAAAATCAAAAATAATAGTGTCAAATGGCAACGTTAGGCCTTTCATTTGAAACTAATTTCATTAAGATCGGTTCAGCCATTGCTGAGATAATTACATGACATTTTGTACATACATACATACACACATACACACACACACACACACACACACATACAGACATTGTCTCAATTTGTCGAGCTGAGTCGATTGGTATATGAGACTCGGCCCTCCGGGCCTCGGAAAAAGTTGTCAAAGTTTGAGCGAATCCTATACATTTCTTTTGTAAGAAATGTAAAAACGATTAAAAGGGCCGATGAATAATAGTTCATGATTTTAGAAAATCAGTCACGATTTTCGTAATCGTATTCTTAAAAAATGATGGATTTTTTACGAGAAGTTTAAGAATTTAGTCATGATTATCGTAATTTTTCTGTATGTTACTATCATATATTATTATTTAGCTTTTCATGTTCATTCATAGATTAGTTATCAATCTGTCACGATTACCGTCCATTCTCTTCGAGTTTTCGTGTTATTGTATTTCTTCGGATTAAATTAACGAAAAAGTTCTGGTTCGATTTAACGCTGACTTTAAAATTAGTTCAATATGACCGAGTTTTCATGTAGTGGCAGTGGCGTAGTAGCTGCGGGGGAGGAGTTTGGTGACAACCAACTTCCCTCCCCCCACCCTCACTCCGAAATATTTTGATCAAATTTGAAAAAAATTCAACAAAAGTATACCCAATATTTCAAATTGAATCCTCAAAGTGTTATTTGCAAAAGCTATCTTCTGAGAATATTTCCTTGTAGTGAAAATTGCCGACAGACCTCAGCACATACCTTTCGGCTCCACTACAACGAGTAGATCGCGGTGTAGCGGGGAGCTAAATAATTCCTGGTATCGTGACAAACCGGGACATCGGTATCGAGAGAAATTCCGCCACATTCTGTAGTCCTTGACTGACGGCGAACATGGACTGGAGAGTGAGCGAGAAGTATCCCCAAAGCGACCACTAGGCGATTTGTTACCGCATCGGCTAACGAAACCCTGCAACTGCACGGAGAAGAACGACCGGCAAGCTAAAGTGGAAGACGAAAGCCTTCAACAAAAACCTCTTTAATGAGTCACTTCGGCCGGACAGCGAAATCAAGAACGTTGATACGGCTGATCTAACAAGAAGGATTGTTACGTTACAATGCCGCGCAAAATTGACGTTACATGCTGCTTGTCTCAGAGCCAGAAGGCGGTCTCATAGAGCATGATCGGAGAGTGAGAGAGAAGCGCAAGCGACGTTTCGATAAGCTAGGACCGCTTTAAAACGGGAGATCAAGCTTAGCAAACCAGTTTGCCATAATGAGCTGTTCTGAGAAGTAGACGCTAATCTTTGGGGGACACGCACCGAGTCGTGATGGCGAAGATGATGGCCCGTCGACACCAGCTGGAATGTGCCGGGGTAAGCTAAAGATAATCGTTGAGGATCTCTTCCCGCAGCACGATCCAACTACCTGACCTCAGCCGACACCGTACGGCTAAGAAGAAGGAGCAAACACAGACGAATTGCAAGTGACTAACAATGAGCTCAAAGAAGCGTCGGTTCGACTAATATAAAAAAACCCGCGTTCCTGATGGAATGGTGGCGCTGAAAGCTGCAATCCTGGCATATCCGGACATTTTCAGAGTGTTGCTGCAGAAGTGTCTAGATAAAGGCATTTCTCCCGAAATATGTAAAGTACAGAAGCTGGTGTTGCTGCCAAAGCCAGGAAAGTCACCAGACGATCCTGCCTCGTATAGGCTGTTTGCTGTACACAAATGCACGGAGGCTGACTGCGGACTGTCCAGAGTAGAGTGCTGCTGTACGCGATAAACGAAGGACAGAAGTCAATGCGAGTCACAGCGGACGTCCCTAGGGGCCCCCCTCTCGGTCCAACACTTTGGAAAGGGATGTACGATGGGGTCTTGACACTGTGGCTGCCCAGGAAATCGTGGGTTTCGCGGATGACGTGTCACTAACGGTGATAGGTGAGCCACTAGATGAAGTGAAGGTGTCGGTGAAGGAGACAGCAGACGCTATCTAGAACTGTATGAACGCGGTCATGTTGCAGATAGCGCACCACAAGACGGATATGGATGTGCTGACCAACCGCAACTGCAAAGCGGTTCAGCGGATGCAGACAACCGTGAGATGGCACGTTATTGCATCGAAGCGTGCGCTTAAGATCGGCATAAACCGAATATTTTTATCTGGTATGTCTCTCACAAACAATTGTCTTCAGTAGGATCTAATACTTGAAAAGTTTTTTTTTTCAGTTCGTTTATTTAATAGGCACAAATGTTTATTTAATAGGCACAAAGCTTGGCGGCGCAAAAATCTTTTTTTTACATTTTGAATATCTTAAAACTAAAAGCACAGACAATCAGACGTAACACGAGATGAATTTTCATCGCCCACAGAAAAAACGGTCGATTTAAATTATGAAAAATGTGCCATCTCACCGAGCGTGGCGCTAGTGAAGCGATTTTGACACTTCGTTTCCGCACGCACCCGAAAATCAAGATGAAGGGATAGAACGGTGGGAACATTCGTCACTTTTAAGTGTAATACTTTAATACATGTAAAATTAAACATGACGTCCGCAACCCTGGAAATAAACATAAAGAACCGAACGAGAAAAGGTCGAGCTTAACCTCGAATATTTGAACACTTAGGGACACTTTTATCTCGAATCTACCGATAAAAATAATTATGACCGAACCTCTGGCCATTTGTTTGTTTTTCTTCGTATCCTTTTGTTTTATTGGTTTTTTTTCGAAGAAAAATGACAACTGTACTTATACATAGAAAAATTGGACGGTACTTGCCCTAAAAGGGTACCGCCATTTTCATCTTGTGCAAACTATCGACACTGAATCCCTCTGGATAACAACTCGCCATCTCTACCGATTCCAATCGAGCACAAGACCTGTCAATGGCCTTCGTTCGAGAAGGATTCGAAGCGATTTTTTTTTAGGATTTAGTGGTTTTGACAGGTATCGTGCTCGATTGGAATGACACTGACAGATAAATGGTAAAAAAACGACAGAGTTGGTGAGAGTCTATCTAAAGGAGTTTAGCATCTTTAATGCAAACCAAAACTAACAAAATGAAACGTAAAATGTGACGGTAAAAGAGCGACGTAAAAGAGTAAACAGAGACAAGAATCGGTCAAAGAACGACTAGAAAACTTCTTCACACGAAAAGAAAAACAATTTTGGTGTTGCTTAATTTCCCGTAACAATAAATGGTTGCGTTGAGTTTTAAATATGCAGTCGTTACTATCCATTCTTTAAATCTGCCAATTACAATCCCATGGAGAACTGAAGAACATAACATAGCCAATTTTTCTATTTCGCTCTTCAAATTTAACCAGTGCAACAATGCTTACCTCATTTATCATCTTGCATTTAACAAGTGGTGTGGGTATTGTTGCCAGGATTTCGGTCGAAAAAATTTATTTGCCATGGTTGCCATTTTGTGCAATTTGTTCAACAGATGTCGCTAGTATACCGTGAGCGATGGTATTTTAGAATTTTCTTCAAGCTGTTACGTTTTTTGTCTGTGCTAAAAGGTTACAATGCACAAAAAATTAAATATTGAGAGGAACATTTAGGTAGTTGAAAAGTTAATAAGCTTTACCCAAGTAATTCAAACTGATCGTTGGTTTATTCATCAACAATCTCTGCAAACGGATCATATCTGAAAAATTGATCCATGGAGATTATCTGAAAATGTTAAGTAGCCATATTTGACGGGCTTCAAAACGATAACGTTAACAGGTTCGTCTTGGCATTTATTCCATAATGAGTACAAAAACTGGTAGATTTTTACTTCCAAGCTTATATTAAATCTCATAATCAAATATAATAAATAGTTCAACCTTGAAAATTATTTGTCCACGGGCTGATATGTTCGCTGTAATTGCTAAGAGCAAAAGGATTGTAAACTGTATAGTTCTTTTAGTTGCTTCTACATTGTGCGTAGTCAACAAAACCACGATTACTATTTCTGCTGGAGAAATCATATGTAACAAAATAAGCTCATCTGTTCGTAAAGTGAAACATTTGTTGAAGGTGAAAGTGAAACTTTGGCTTATGTCCCCTTTTATCTGGTTCCATAATATAAGAAATTCAGTTGTAGCTTGGTATGACAATGCTACAAGATACCCGGATCCCGGATTCAAGTTACTATCATTGCTCAGACCACGCTTTATATGTATCAAAGTCAGATTACCACGTGTCAGTACTATAAACATACGGCACTCCATGAAGAGTAGGTGCTTCTAAGGAATGTTTATCAACAGCGATCAATACTAGTACACAGTTTGAACAATCTGTTATATAACCAATGCACACTGAGGTAAGCAACGGAAAAAAAGGAAATAACTCCTGTGCTCACTAATTTCAACTATTTAAAAGGTATTGAACCAAATAAAGTAATTCCTAATTAGAAAAAGTCCAGATAATCCAATGGTGTTTTGACTCTCTTATGAACAACAGTGGTAGTTCAGGTTTTGAGGTAGTTTAGTCTTCAAATCAGCTTTTTTTTGTGAAATTACTGTTATAACTTTGAGTAACGTTAAAATCATTTGACTCAAAATAGTTATTCAGATAAGAATCATCTGAATAATTCAATTTTTTTTTCAATTTGAACTTCCTAGTCATATTTGCTCTCCTTGCTACACATTTATAGTATTCTACTAAAATTTAACTAAGTTTTACACAGCCGAGCACTCAGCAAGCTTATCCCTAAATCTCAGTACAAGTGACGTTTGCTTAACTGAAACAAATAACTTTCTGAAAATCAATTAATTATTGTTATTTTGCTGAGATATCAGTTGTAAAATTTGATAAATAAATTGACTGTGTATATTTTTGTTAACCCTCTAAAAGGCAAGGGGTCTCAGAAGCCCGGTTAGTTACGGTTCTCTAGTTTCAATAAGCTTGTAATTTGAAATACAAATGATCGAGCAATTTCGGGCTTTCGATTCTCTCACTGATAAAACGGCAAAAAACAGGGTTTTTGATTGCATTGGGTCTGTGGAGCGATGTTTTTTGAAGTCAGCATTTTATCTTGCCTTTTTGAAAGTTAGTCTAATCTGAAAACATTCTTAATTGAACTGAAGCAAAACGGTTTTTGAAATGGATCATTTTTGGCGTTTAAGGTATTAAATATCTAGATGTGATATTCAAAAAAATAGTTGTCTTGAAATAGTCCAAATGGTCCAATGTTTTTGAATAAATGCGAATCGCTGAATAGTCTTAAGAGCTTAGTGAGGCATTGCCACGTACCTTGAGGTTCTGAAAATATATCCTCCGTTATATTTCTCCTTACTGGAGAAAAACTTAGGTAAAAACACTTTTATCTCCATTAAGGAGAAACTAATCTAAAACCAACTCCTGGTAACCCTAATGTGTTGATTGATCAATACCGGCGCCAGCCAGGCTCGATCGCAGATCGCAGAAGCAAAGGGAAGGAATGTTAGTCCGATACTTACTTTTGCTAGAGGCCGTAAATTCTACTGCGCACTGAACAAGTATCATGGGGGGAGGATATTTGTTAGTAAGTATAGGGGTGCGATTCTTCTTTATGTTCTAATTATTTTCCATCAGCCTATTTCCGCTACGAAGCCAAAGACCGGCACCAGAGAGGTGACTCGACTATCTGGACTATATATCGACCCATCAACTCATGAACCGGGGACCTACCTAGGCTTTACTTCCCTCCCGCAGGAAGACGTAACCCAGTGGTTTTTCAAATCAGAAAAATCTCGACAATCTCGTCTGGGATTGAACCCAGACTAACTAAGATGAGTCACGCTTACCACTGGCGCCGTCACTACGTTAGTGTCGGATTCTGAGGAGACGAAGGCGAAACGCAAATTTAAAAACTAATTTTGACTTTAAAGTTTTCACGCATATTTTTGAATGAATAGGTGCGTAATCAAGCTATAAAATCCATTTTATGAAAATTTAATATCCATTTTATGAAAATTTAAATGAGACTAAATGTTCGTGCAAGCAAGTTTCTAATATAGAAAAAGTTTAAAAACTTTGCCACTTTTCAACCGATTTCGATGACCAATAGGTGACATCATCATCGACCGGGTAATGGTCCCAAAAAACCGATTGAGCATCCTCGGTGTAGCATTTAACCGAATATTGAATGCAAAAGCGCGTTGAAAGATGTCTTGTGAATCTAAACACCAAATTCTTAAAATGATAGGTACCGTAAACCGGTGTGACTTTGAATATCGGGGTGACTTTGATCACTCGAAACTTTTTTCGTAAATCACTTATTAAATCAGAATAGTCTACCGAATCATTTTAATTTGAAATGATTTGTACTCTAAACTTATAAAATACTGATTTGTTATACTTTTTGAGTATATTGTTCGGTTTTGGGATACAAAAACTACAAAACATCGAAATTTGACTTTACCTTATTTTTACAAAGCTTCGTAAAATGTCTATTTTTTGTAAAACAAATAAATGTCAGGTTTGAGCAAGAGTAATAAATTACAAGCGAGTTTTTATTTTCCTTTAGATTGGGATGGGTCAAATTTAGTTTCAAGAGTTTGTTTATTTTAAATACATTTTTTGTGAAACTAGTTGGGAATTATTTCAAATTATTTTAAGCCAAAATTCGCAACATTTTTTAGTATTCAATATTCCAACGTGTTAAAATGAATGAAACTTTTTGTACATTGATAAAGCACTGAAATAAAACCATTTTAGCAGTTTTAAAGGTTTTCAGAAGCTTTTATTCTAGTTGGACACAAATTATACGAATTTTGGTTACTCGAATTTTACAGCACATTGAAATACTTTGTATAACACCAATTAACATCTATTTAACAATGAGTATCTTTCCAGAATTAGTTTAAACAAACATTTGAATGAAAAACATTGACATCAATAACTTAATGTGGGTGAACATGCAGGTTATCAAAGTCACCCCGGAATACGAAAACGGACTTCAACTTGAAATAATTTTTGGAAAAATAGCTGTTAACGGCAGGGCCGGCGGAAAGCGTGGGTAGTATGGGTAGTACTACCCACTCGAAAATAACCGAGTGGGTAATTACCCACTCGAAATTTTGAACCATTTCAAAAAATTTAGATGTGCAACGCATGTATCTCGCACTACACACATTTGAAAACATCGATGTACCACAATTCCATTTTTCTCAAACGAATGCGATTTATTGTAAATGTAATGTCAGCGCGTGCATTGCGAAAAGGGAAAAATCCTTACTAATGGACCCCTGACCCTATGCTTTCTACCCACTCGGGCGTAAAGTGTTTCGCCGCGCCTGGTAAGCGGACAATTTTAGGTAAAACCATGCAATCTTATTCTCCATATATCAGTACATGGTTTAAAAATATTTAACTTGAAAAAAATGTGTTGCGTCTAAAAATATGTAATGATTACTTCGAAAAGTTATCAATGCAACCCAGGTTTACGGTACCAAACTTCCGCGTTGTAAAGGATCGACATTGCTTCAAGCAGGATAGGCGATCATCGGGATTGGCCTAGTGAGCAGAAGAGGTCAAACATCTCTATATATTTGGCTGGTTCAATTTTTGACATTTAGCTCCACCCAGCTCTACTGATTCCTTTTATGGCCCTTAGTAATTGTGCAAATTTTGCCACCGATCGGTTGTGTCTAGGGATCCTCCAAAAATTTCAAAGCTTATATGGAAATTAGTATGGAAAATCGATTAAAATTGAAAATAAGTTCTTAAAAATCACCTCATCAATCAATTCATGAGAACACAAAATATTTCTAAATGTATTCTTCTGCTAAACACATTCGTGGAACATTGTAAGTTTCTGAAAATTCGCTGAGAAAAGTCATTAACTAAAGAAGCAGCATGATTTTAAAACAAGTGTGTTTTATTATTAATCATAGCAACCCTGTTTGCTATGATTAATAATAAATAATGCAGTTAAACTATTGATATATACCCAGTTCAACAATCTCGTACATCGCTTGAAAAAAAATGGAAAATGACCTATGAGAAGAGTTTGAACGCAAGTTTTCAAACAAATTATAAAATTTACTGAAAACTAGAGTGATCTGTTTCATTATTTTCATTCTAAACGTCCAAATAAGTAATTTTCCACATGAATTGCGATAATTTTATGTGATTCGATGATGTGATACGATTTGTGAATCAAGTATCCCCAACGAATCCAACGAATTCTTTCATACAGAAATTTTTTAATTCTAGACCTTATTGTTACAGTAATAAAATGAGTTATTGATGAAAATGCTGGTGTTTTACGAAAACGAAGAGAATAACGTATATACCTTTGCCGCTGCATCAAATTCAGAATGTGCAAGCCCTCGTAGATATATGTTAAGCAAAAGCAATTTTTTATGAGTTTTCGATACCCAAAAATATTTCTCAGGAATCCCGAACGGACTAAGTACGGTCCTGGAGTCCGTTGACACGAGAGTGCAGCTTTGCGACGATGGCGAACCGACGGCCAAGGAAATGATGCAATTTATTCGATCGTAAATCGTAATTCGAGTACAGTTTTAGCGTTTTTTTGTCGTCAGGTTGGAAAACAGCGTATGCTCCCGTTCCGGTAATCGACGGTGTGAATTTTTCCCACATTAGCCAAATATGGTACACAACTTGCCATGAAAGTATTTTGGCAAACTTCGTTGCGCGACAGCTTTCTTACCATTCGATAGAAAAGATGTTGGAATTCTCATAGCTCGGATGTCGTCGCTTAGTTTCTACGCGTACGTACCTGCAAAAAAGGAAACGAAAAAATAGGTTAGTATCTTCCTACATAAATACGTTCAAGGTGAATTTAGTATGATAAAATATTGGTCGATGAATCAAACAGCCATTAGTTCTACACTTGATAGCCAGAAGCCGAAAATGGGATGTTCGAAAGCCGGTAAGTTGCCATACCCCCGGGGTTTATCGCACATGCTAGTATTTCCAAGGGATTTTTTTTCAAACTCGGCCATACGACCATCGTACGTTTTGCACAAGGTGTAGGATTTCAATTCAAAGCAGAATCTGAAACATTACGAATTCGCGGATAGCAGAATATGGAAAGGCGAAACCAATTCGTTTCTCCGTTCCGCTCCCTGTCGGCTGTCACTTCGGATCTTTTTGCTGCTTTCGTCCACAGCGTGAAATTTAAAACAAATTAGATTATTAAACATATCATAACAGCGAAAAAGGAACACTGATTGAGGAGGATGAGGAGCTTAGCCTACGCTCAATATAACCCTGGCATGAACTGGCTCCTTTGGAGGAGAAGAAACTGCCGGAAAGCGTTTTTGCTTTGGTGTGGATTTCAATCCATCGCGACGGCAGAAACCGAACCGAAAATGGCAACGATGGAAAATGAACAACGTTCAATGTAATTAAAACCTATTGCTGGGTAGTGTTTGGTTTCGGCGCGCTGAGGACAATTCAAAGGAATTGAAAGATTTACATAAATAAGAAAAGCTTATCGCGAAACTCGTAGATGACGCTATATTATCGGATCGCTCAATAGTTTGTTTACGAGGGGACGAAACAATAATAATTAGAACAATGAATCGCAAATTTATGCGAAAGCTGATTTGAGACAAATCCCGGGGCGCTACTTGTACCTTGCTCGTCGTAAAGTCCCTGACAGATTTAAGGTTGTTTTCACGACATAATTTATGATTTGGCAAGGGATCTGTTCCTGTGTCAAAAACATCGCTTTGTGTCTGATAAAACAATGAATTTGGAACATAGACAAGAAAGCCTAAACCAAACGGATTTTATGAAGTCTCATGATGGTTATGTTTTGGACAGATTTAGCCAACTGCCATTACAGCAATGACGTGTAATGGTACACCGACAATGACGGTCACTTCATCCCAGAAGAGCTGAATTGTCCTCCGTTCCATTCAATAGAGAAGTATTGGGCAATAATGAAGCGAAAGCTGAAAATTAAAGGAGCAGTCACCAACGATATTGGTGGAATGACGATCGTAACTAGAGAAGACGTTTTTTTTATAAATTTCTACTCTTTGCAATGCTAATGCTAATGAAATTGTGAAATTACGACCCTGTTGACATGAAAATAAGTGTATCCAGTCGAACTATTCATTCCACAAACATCGAAAGCAACAAAAATAAATGTATTCTCGTGCAGTCATTAATATCCCAATACAATCGTTGCTCCCCTTGACTGCAATTCATAGCATTTTTTTTCTACCTCGTACAAATTCAAACTAAATGCACATTCGAAGCGGGAAAACATGCAACACAAATGAAAGGAAAAACTCATTTTCAGTCGTGTCAGACCACATGCGCTCTACAATAACACAGAGAGCGCTAAGAAAGCCTCAAACGTGCGATTAAATTTCACTAAACCAAACTCCTCTATAACCTGCACACATATTCCGCTTCGTTCAAGAACCTTCAACCGAGGGCCCGGATTCTGCTTTTTGTTTAGGCTAAAATGTTCTCGTTTTTTTTCTCGTCTCCGCCGCGCACCTCCTACCATTTGCTGCTAACCGGACTCGAGCCCGGCACTAAACTAGAGTACATACGTGCAATGAGAAAATAGAAAGACCAAAAAAAGTTCTCTTTTCCGAACCTAAATCCAGATGTGAATGCCGGCCGGCTCGGACCGATCCGAGCGAGACTAGTTTATAGTGCCGGGTACACCGCGTGTAAAGCATTCGTATCTGTATATGGAATGGATATTTCGTTTCGACGAGAATTTTCAAGCTTAAATGAAATCGTAATTAGCCGTGGAATGGCGTGGCGCGACGTGGAAGGATTTGAACACCAACCGTGTGTGGGGCCGGTGCGGCCGTGACCGATCGAATCTGCCCGTAGCAAGCGGGCAGTCGTTTTCCGCTCCTTCTTAGGTTCCCGGGCGGCTTTGGGTTGTTGCTGGTGCGGGGCGGGCGGCGATGGTGAATGGAAGATGAATGTAAATAATGCGAAGATTTGAATAACGTCAGCGCTGGAAGACGGGCCATCGGCAGGAACCGAAGGCGGGGTGAGGTTTGTTTGTTTGAGTGTCCGCTGGTGAACCAGATTTGTTTCGCTGGCGGGCCGGTATGGGAAGACGTTACTTATTTCACGCTGATTTCAATGTGATTCGAATGGAAGCTTAAACAGGAGGCTTGTTTGATTATTTGATTTTGAGATGTTTTTCGTAGGAAACGGTGAGATGAAAGCGTGATAGCGTAAAATTGGCAAATATTATACTGAAATAGGCATGGGTGTAGTACTTGGGTAAGTAGACCAGGTTAAACGTGTCTTTGGTTCAAAATCGAAAACTTTACAATAAAATCTGGTGAATTTATGAATCCAAATTCTAGGCGAACGTTTCCCGTATCATGATTTGATTTACATTATAAGTCTGGATAGGAGTGCTATTTCCAGGTACCTACTAAATTATTGTTAGGAAATGGAACTGAAAAAGAAAGCTAATGTAAACACCAAATAGGCACACAGCTAAGACTCTACCAAAGGTGCCATACTATAACCCTGTCAGTCCCATTCAGATTTATTCAAAATAAATGGTATTGTTCTCAAATTTTATATTTATATAAAGTAGATAGTTTAATAAACAACGAAAGTGACGAATTGCACCACTCGAAAATTTCAACTGAAAAAAACTAAAATTTCAAAAAAATACCGAAAATTATTGAAAACTGTAGCACAGATCGTGGAGTAAGCTAGATTAATTTTCGTCGAGAAAATAACCCCATATCACAAAGTAGCCTGTAGCCAATCAGTCCTGTACTAAGGTAAATCTCTAGTTGAAATGTCACTTGAGATTTTTGGTGTTTCTGGAAACACTGCAAACTTCTTGTTTGATCTCAGATTTCCAAAACCATGAGCTGTTTGCTTCGGTTTTGTGTCAGAGCTTCCTCGAGCTGGTATATTAGGCAGCTCCTCATGCGAAAAATTTAAGCTTTTTCAAAGATTTAAGCTTTTTTTCTTATCAAAGTCACACTATTCCTGAGTCAATAACGTATAACGGCTTGTCGTGGTGAATGGTGTAGCTTTCGTAGTATTTCTTTCGCCATTTTGTTCCGTCCAGTGCGATTACCATTCAAAATCTTCACCCACTAGAGCAAGTGGTCCTCGAAACAGCCAACTCTTTGCTTCAGGAGATCGATGCATGAGAAACTCGAATCGGTGACTACACCGTCGATCTCAACTTTATTAGTTGGCACGTAGATAAGACAGTCCTTCATAGAGGGCTTGTCGCTAGTAATGTAACTTGTTTGCTCCGACCGATTTCAATGTGTATCATTTCAAACTGGCAGCCTGAGTCTTCGATGACAAATCTTGTTCGACGACCATTTTGCATTAGCTGAGTTTTTAAGAAAAGTTTATTTTTGTGTTGCGTAACAATATGGTCAACTGTCTTCATTTGTTGTATGACTAAATGCTTACGATTTTCTTCAAAGTATGTGTAAAAACCTATCATAACAGCATCTTTGATTCACGCACATGTGCGAAAGTGTGAGTAATGCCTGGATTTAATCGGAATATCGCGACGGTGATTGGACTGGTAATTAAAATCGAATTATATGCACAGTACTCAACGATCCACCAACCAGGTCTCCTCAATAAATAAACTCCCGTTCTACGCGGTGCAGTTGTGTCTTTCTCATTTATCCAAACTATGATTTAAATTTAATGTCTGGTTACGTTCAATATAACATTGTCTATTACATTCATATTACACTTGGTAAGCATATATAAGAACACGACTGTCACTTGTCGACGTTGACACACTTGAAATAAACAAAAATAAAATATTTAATTGGCTAATCAGCGTAAGTTTAATGTAGTCTTAATGCTAACATATTTTGAAATGCGAGGTGGCGTCGGGAACCACCTAACTTATTTTGGTATACGGGGTCGATGAAGGGAATGCAGGGGCGAGGTTGATCTGAGAGGGGGATGAGAAAGCGGGGGAGGGGATGAGGGATAGATGTAGGGTACAACAGCCAACTTCATATTATACCTTCCAATTGAGACTAGGTTAGTGAAAATTGGTTCAGTCATCATCGAAGTGGCTTTAGTTCTGGAATATTCCCGGAACCCAGGACTTCCGGAAATGAAGGCAATTTCCCCGAAATGTGGAAGGTCCAGCAGCTTGTGTTGCTGCCAAAGCCAGGGAAGCCACCTGGTAATCCGGACCCGTGCAGGCCCATATGCCTGCTGGAAACACTCGGAAAACTTCTGGAAAAGATCATCCCTAACTGGTTGACGATATTTACGGAAGGTGAGCGTGGACTATCCAAGATTCAGTTCGGATTCCGCAAAGGAGCATCGACAGTGGATGCAATTCGATCAGTGCTCGAGAGTGCTGAGAAGTCATCTAAACAGAAGCGAAGAGGAGATCGATACTGCGCTGTGGTCACGATAGATGTGAAGAAAGCGTTCAACAGTTCCAGTTGAGAAGCCATCGCTGCAGCGCTGCATAGAATGAGGGTTCCCGACGATCTGAGCTAAATCCTGAAGAGCTATTTCCAGAGCAGAGTGCTGATGTACGAGACGAGCGAAGGGCAGAAGTCAATGCGAGTTAAGCAGGGGTTCCTCAGGGTTACATTCTCGGTCCAACTCTTTGGAACGAGATGTACGATGGGGTCTTAACGCGGAAGCTGCCCAGGAAAATGAAAATCGTTGGTTTGGCGGATGACGTGTCACTAATGGTGATGAGTAAGACACTTGAAGAAGTGAAGGTGTCGGTGACGGAGACAATAGACGCGATCGAGAGCTGGATGAACGAGGTCAAGCTGCAAATAGCTCACCACAAGACGGAGGTGTTGTTGGTCAGTAACTGCAAAGCGGTTCAGCGGATGCAGATCGACGTCGGAGGGCACGTGATTGCATCGAAGCGTGCACTGAAGCAATTGGGAGTGATAATCGACGACCGATTGAGCTTCAACAACCACGTTGACTACGCCTGTGTAAAGTCGACGAAGGCAACTAACGCAATAGCGAGAATCATGCCAAACGTCGGCGACCTGAGAAGCAGCACGAGACGTCTGCTATCTATTGTTTCGTCATCGATACTCGCATATGGGGTTCCTGCCTGGGGTTGCTGCGCTGAAAACCAAGCGGAACCGTGAAAAGCTGAACAGGACATTCCGGCTGATGACCGTACGAGTCGCGAGGCAGCATGCGTTATCGCCGGGATGATCCCCATTTGCACCACCCTGGCAGAGGACGTGGAATGCTACCAGCGAAGAAATGCACGCAACGCAAGGAGACTAGTCCGAGTGGACTCGTTGGCTAAATGGTAGCAGGAGAAGAACAACGCGGAGAAATGAAGGCGGCCCCACCGACTCATCCCAAATGTTTCGGCTTGGGTGCATAGGAAGCACCACTTCCATTTGACGCAGTTTTTGTCTGGGCACGGATGCTTCCGGAAGTACTTGCATCTGTATGGACATGCTTCGTCACCCCTTTGTGTGACTGTGCAGGACACTGGAGACACTGGAACACGTGGTGTTCGAACGCCCTAGGATCGAAGAAGCTCGTAGGGATACACTGGTGTGACAGTTGACAATATCGTCGAAGAGATGTGCCACAACGAACATACCTGGAACGCTTTTAACAGAGTGGTTACGAGCATACTCTCCGAGCTGCAAAAGAAGTGGCGAAGGGACCAACAAGAAACCACAAATCGGGTTTCTAAAGAAATTCCGCCGCCGTTGAACTCACCGACTGTGATCCACGGGGATCAGTTGAGTAGTACGTAACGTAGCACCAAGTTTGGGTTGTCGGGGCGCCATTGAACCGGACGTCAAGCTTCACCGGAATCGCCGGACCGACCTCGACACCCTACCGGGTAGCTCGTGGGTAGGCTAGATCGACCGCCGGGGACAAGACCGAGTAGACCGCGTTGCACAGCTACCAATGGGTCGTTGAAACGCTGGTGAACAGGAAGTTATACTCCACCCGGATAGACCTCATCACCTATTGGCTGGCCCATTGAGTCGGCTAAATCCACCACCGGGGACTAGATCGAGTAGATCAAGACGACGCGAAAGACAAAATAGCTCACGGAAACGAACATCGGTATCAGGTGAAATCTACCGCTCGGTTTCGAGAGAACCTTCCTCGCCGAGTAATTCGTAATTCGTCGGAGTTGGCTAGATCCATTGTCGGGGACTAGACCGAGTAGTTCGCGAACAAGTGAGGGCGGGAGCTCAATGGATCATCGGGAAAGTAGAGTGAAATGGAACGAGAGGGAGCTAAAGGGCTCAAGAAATTGTGGTGCTAAAACCAAAGAAGAATCGGTATCGGGAGAACTTCCTTCGCCGGGGAACTCTCCGTCGGTGTAAGCTAGATTCACCGCCGGGGACTAAACTGAGTGGACCGCGACTAGACACCACCAGTCGCGGGCCGTCGAGGCACCAGCGAACCGGACGCCCTGCTTCACCAGAATCGCCGAAAATCGACACCTGGCTGGTTGACTCGGTTTCGGGAGAACTTGTCTCGCCAGGGAATTCTCTGCCAGAGTAGGCTAGGTCCACCGTCGGGAACTAGACCGAGTAGTTCGAGAACAAGTCGGGAGCTCAACGAGTAAATGGCGCTGAATTGTACGAGAAGGGAGTTGCGCTGCTAACTAGCACAAGGGAGGGCTCGGTGAATTAGACAATCTGAAGTTTGCCGCCCAGACTGTCTTCGTAGGGGAGGAGCACAAAGTCTCGACTAACAGGCAGCTTTCCGACTGCCATGCAGAAATTGCCAGTCTGTGTTGATGGTGGTGAACTAGCCGTGTACCGAGGAGTAGGGTTGTAACGCTACTGAAGGAACTAAACACTAAGTAGTTGAATTAGAGGGGGTGCTATGCTCATAAAAAACCCTTCCCCGAAGTAATGCCGTAAGGTAGTACCGGGGAGGAATCAGGTTCTGGGCAAGAGCAATTGTTTTTAGCGGGTCGGGTGATGGCAGCACAATTTGAGTTTTTGTACATTATCCCCGTCGCAGGGTTTTCTTGAAAAATTTTTAATGCTCTTTAAAAAAACAAAACACTCAGACATATACATACACACACAGATATTTTCCTATCTCGACGAACTTAATCGAATGGTATATGACAGTCGACCCTCCTGGCCTCGGTTGGAGGGTTGATTTTTACAGTGATTGCATAGCCTTTCTATATATGAGAAAGGCAAAAACATGCCAAATAAAGATAAATAAGAAGCAAAATGGTTAATACTACTAATAGTAGTACAACCAAAACAGACTAATGAAGTCGAAGAAAAGAACACATATAACATGCAATTAAACTACTTGAAGGCGTTTAAAAAACAGCAAATGCTATTCATTTACCATTGCCATCTATTAGAATTTTGTCATACTATGCTGACCGGGAATGAGTAATTCACGTACGTTGCGTCGGCATATTATTCGTACCTTATTTTATCCAATCCGATCTTCCCGAATGAATTGAATCGAATGCTTAAATCGAACGAACGGCCAACGAATCGAATCATAGGAAAGAAAAAATGCACGGGTGACATAAAAATAACCCACTATTCTATCATATACTCCAGTCCTGCATCAATTCCCCGACTCAGCTGGCACAAATACTCATATCAACACATAAACAGATAGACATAGAACTAGCACATAACCATTGTGTACTAGTACTAAAATTGTCATTACAAAATGTCAAATTGAAGTATAGTACGATACTGGTTTCATTTCTGTTATGTGACGATTAATCATATAATCATCGAATTTTACTCTTAAACCGTTTATGTCTGTTCAGGTATAAGGTATAATAGTGTCCAGAGGCCCCGAGTGGTCGACCGCCCTATGTTTCAGTGGTGAATGTTTCGTATCGATGCGTGCAGAATAAAAAATTGTACAAGATAAAAGACGTGAAAATTAATCCCACACATCCCCCCTCCCTCAATCTACTTGGTAAGGCTATTAAGGTTCAAGTCCAAATCGTGCCATGCCTTGGTAAAGGGCGTTCACATATGTTGTGTGAAATGTTCGGATTGTGTGCCTAACATGATGCCAATTTGGTGTCAGTTTGAATTCATTAACTACTAACAGACCTCAAGTTGGTGCCAGTTACTGACGAGTAGAAGACAAAACACAAATTTTTCAAATCTGGCTGTTGTTTTTTTTTGCATTTTACCCTATACCACAACCTACATCTTGCACCTGTACCGTAACCTACACCTACACAAAACCATCGACAAAATGAGAAACCCGCAAAGAGCGAAAATCTAGACCAAACCAATCAGTGATAATGCACCAAAATAAAGATGTTGGTTCTTCATCTTCTCCATCTCTCTCTCACTATTTCCTCCATCTAACCCGACCGGGTGGTGCATTAAAATCCCGACCCGCCTGCATAAGATAAATTCAAGACACCGTAACCTCATCTCCTGTTCCGACGGTGACCGCAATCTGGTGGCATAATCACCCGTTGACAGTTGATAGTCTCTTGTACTACTGCTGATGCTAAGCCTGCAGTTTATATGTATGACATTGAGGAGGCTGCAAGCAAAGAAATAGAGCCTCTATAGTCCCCCATCGTTTGTTTGCTGGAAAATAAATTGAAGTTTTGATGTTCGGTACCACACACATACACACGGGAAGACATCGACAAAGATATAGAATTTAAAAATTTATGAACGCCCGGACCTCGTCGCATTGACACCACCGCACTGCCGCGCCACTACATTCAACACTTTTCGGGTGGCTTTCCTTTCGGTGAATATTTTAGTCTCTTTATGGCTTGTGGGTTTTCCTGCCTATGAGCCTGTGCGGTCGGTCTTTGAATACCCGATCTGATGGGACGGGCATAAAGGGAGTGTGCTGGCAGGCTGTTGTGGTATCGGTTTGATAAAATGTATGCAGTTTTATCTGGGTGTTCTTTGGTTGGTCCCTTCAAGGTCATTCGACTCCGAGATAATGCTGGTTTTGGGCCCGACAATTTGAATATTTCAGAGAGAAAATTATTAAAGCTAGCAATAATAAAGATGATGTGATTCTGGCAAAGTGTCCCTTCAATGGTTATAGTCAATGATTCAGGGATGGTTCCTTTCTAGGGTTCGAGGGCTTTGCTAAATATATGTCAATTGCCGCTGGAATGACAGCTTTTACGGCGGAAGTTATCCCAGAAACTGCCGCAGTAACAATATTGTCTTCATTAATAACAAATATATTCCGGATGACCACCCAAGGCAGACTCCATCCAGCAGCCGGAGGAGAAGCGTTTCTCAAATTGAGAGCCACGCGTTGCAGATATACACACACACGCACGCACGCATGTACACTCTAACTTTTATCTTTATGGGTGTTCGGAACGATTATGTCGTTGTTTTTGGGCTGATTCTTAGTTTCACTCCTCACTCACTGCACTGTCGGAGAGCTTAGGGGAACAGTAATAATCGACGTACCCAGAACCCAACGCCTCATGCTGCTTATGGAACAAAGTTTGGCTAATTTGTGTACCGCAGTCTCACTGCTAGTCGGATAGATGGGGGTTTCGTATTAAAGTAGATAAATGTGTGCCATTGAAATAGATCTCGACGGGATTGTTACGAAGTTTCTGATTTAAACGGAACTCTAACTCAAGTGTTCCGAGTGACTAACGGAGTATTAGAGGATGACAACTTGTAACCTATTAATTCCAATGGATATGCCGACATAACCGGAGAGAAGTAGGATACGCTATGTACTCACAAATAGATTGCTTCAATACACCCGACCCGTGCTTTTCAATGATTTCATTATAAACTGTTTTGTTATTATACACGCACGTCTTTAATCATTATTAATATTTACGCACTCCTTCAATTATTAATAGTTATCGGCATTGGAAAATATTCTGTAGATTCTCATGCATGCGATTCAAAAACGTCTTTCGATGTCAGGAAACGGGTCAATTACGGGCAAGAGGAAATACAATCTTGTAAAATAACACCGTAGTTAGGGGCCGTACACTAATTACGTAAACTTGTAATCATTAAAATCGGTTCAGCCATTGCTGAGATAATTACATTACATAAATACACACACAAACATACATACAGACATTGTCACAATTTTTCGAACCGAGCCGTTTGGTATATGAGACTCAAGCCTCCGGACCTCGGAAATTTTTTTCAATTTTTGACTGAATCCTAAACATTCATTTTGTACACCCAAAACAATTTCCCAATGCAAAAAAGGCATTACATCCTTTCGTGCATATTCCGAATTAAAATCATGCCTTCTTCGCATTGTAGACCAAGCATAGCTACGGCATTATACCAACACAGCTTGATTCATGATGATATAAATGATGAAACACGCTACCATATTATCTGCCCGCCTGTAGAAGTATTAGTTGGTTTTGCTTACTGAGTCTGCCAAAAAGGTTGTGTATTCTATACATGAATACCTCTGTGGTGTTTGTAAGAACTTCTGTCTTCATACACAGCTACGCTTTTTGACTGCGAACAGCTCAATTCCAACCACACTAAACGCGTCAACAGTTTACGTTCACGAGAGTGTGTGATATACGCGTTGTTATTTTCCCATAGCGAACGATTTTTGCAGTAAAATCATCGCTCTCTCATTCTACGTTTCAGAGAAGAGTGGAAGAAAATGATTTGTGCTCAGATTGATTTGCGATGATCGTTGACCAGGGCGATGATGTGCGCTGGATTCGCATGTTCGGGAAATAATACAAATTGAAATGAGTAACTGCCACTGCTGCTCAAAAGTGCACAACCATGTCATCACTGCCTTTATAGTCTATGATAGATAGATAATTTTGCTGCGAAATACTGATATAATATCACCTGAAAGTACTGTTGATATGAGGAATGCTAGAAATGATTGGCGGACGGCTTCTATCAGACAAATGTTGAATTAACTTGTTAGCCCAATGTTCCCATATAGGTAACTTTCTCCTGCGTATAGTGCGCCTAAATAATCATTAATCATTATTCACATTTACCTATCTACCACAACCTATCTAGTGGCTAGAACTCGCATATCGCTGGTAAATTTAGAGTTGAGAGAACGCCGAAAGCTCAACATAATATCAACATATAATCATCACCCGCACCCCACTAATTTGATGATGTTATAAACTGTTCTCTCCAATATGCAGCATGTGATCAGTAGAAAAGCGAAATGGAAACAGATCCTTGAGCGTGTATTAGTATTTTCAGAGCGCACATGTATCCGAGTGAAGATGTCCTTTTCATGTGTATTAGTTCGGAGTCATTTTAATACTAATACTCCGATATCGTTAAATTCACTAATGCATTCCCAACTGTGTGTTTGTGTAAGTTCTTGTGATGTAATCGCCATTTAATGCATTTTTGTCCCGGACCAATATCGCTTTCTATGCATTATACCAGTTACAATGCAAAATTCTCATTAGAATCATGCTTATTCGCATGTAATTCATACGGTTCGCGTTTTGGGTGTATAAAATGTAAAAAGGTGCACAATCAGCAAAGTTCCAAAGAGCTGATTTTTTTCAATCTTTTTATCGAGCTAGGATAAAATCTCGACGTTTCATGTATTTTAAAGGCATTTGGCTTCACGCGGTCCCCCCTCCGAAAAAAACATTTTGTTCCGGCTTATATGGGAATTTCATGTCACCGGCCGATTCAATCTGTATATCCAGGCAGGGCCGGCGGAACAATTTTTTTCCCGAGTGGGTAGTAAGATTCGGAGTGTGTAAGTGAAAATTAAAATTCTCTGATAATATCTGGTGGCTATTTGGAAACACCCTTTGTTAACAGGGCTGTATGTCTGACGGCTCAACGAAATTGTTTTTGTTGAATGCAAATACTACAAATGTTCCACAGGTAAGTACTAATTACGCCATTGTTTTAAATTTAGTTGCATTAATCTTTCGTTCCCTGCTATAAAACCTTCCTTTCGTGGGTACTGAAGCCCGCATGATAGTGTTGACTAATGGGAAGGTAGTGGAGGTCGTTTTGAATATTTCTCCGATGGCAAAAATAATGCCGATAAGTCTCATTTTCGATGCTAATTATTTTTTATGTAACCGGCCCCTGGATGGTCTACTTCCGGACCAAAGACAATCTAACTAAACAACACTCGACCGTGTACGAAAAAATATTTTGTCTACTTACCCGTCCGGGAAGTAGAGATTGATGGTGTAACCTCCGAGAAGGGCCTTAATTGCGAAATAAGGAGTGCTCCTTCCAGATCCCTGTGCTTCAGTCAGTGAAAATTGTGGTATGCAAGCAATTGCGTTCAGCAAAAATCGAGGAGTAAAAGAAAACTTATTTTCCATCAGCTTCATTTCAAGCCTTTCGCCGGATTTGTTCTTCTAAAATTTGTTCTTTTGGACGGGGCTCGTCTATTTGTTCGCCTTTTTATACTACGGGGCATGGACTGTCGTCGTTGCAAACAACGAGCCCCTTGTAGAAATAAAGCACGGTGTGGAAAATGTCGCTTGTTAAATCCGAATCATAGACAAAGATTTACTGATATTGTTTCCATATATATTTCACCTTAGCTGGTTCTAGAAGACTTCAACTCCAATGCTATGACATGGGGTTGTCTTCATTCTGATAACCGATTTATCTTACTGAGTGATATTCGCGACAATTTCAATATGACCATCTTGAATACAGTGGAAATGAAACGAATGCCTATCAGCGCAGCCAAGCATGTTAGATTTATCGCTGTACTCTACCTCATTAGTGTGCTCATTGATCGAAAGATCAACGCGTCCACTATATCCGAAACAATCGAATCTAAATAAGAAATTCCTCTGGTGTAAGTGTCCAACGTTTTGGCTGGTAGGTTTCTTTACACTACAATTAAAGGTCAGACGAAACGAATTTTTGGTGCTAAAAACCGTGGACGGTTTTCCACTCCGTTATTGTCAGAGAGTGCTCAGAATTATATGCGAAATGGTCCTATGAGGACTTTTTGAACGCCGGATCGCCCAATTTTTCTCGAATACTTGCAACGTTAGAAACGCAAATAAAAGACTTGATTAAAACTGAAAAACGTGGTTATTGGCACCGGTTCGTCAACAGATTAACGAGAGAATCAATATTTCGTCAGCTGGGCCCTACGCTGTGTACTCGATTCGGCCTTTGATCGGAATACATGGGACTAAGAATCTTTTATCGGCGACAACGCGACGTTTCGCGATCAAAACATAATAATGTAAATAAACGTAATATTTGTTCTTCGAATACACAAATTTATCTGACAGCAAAGATACTCGCGCTAAGCATTCTCCCCAGAAAACTTATGGTTTTATATGATCACGTCCACATCGTTACAGTAGGTGCTTCGATCGATGGAGCATGGAAAGCACTTCTCATTTTGCCGGAGAAAATATGGGTGCTCCTAGAGTCTTTATGTTAATGTCGTTATTAGTTTGAGTTCTTTCGCATTGTTCTATTCCGGGTAATGAGAAAAAAGCCACTTAGATTAGAATGGTAATGAGAAGGTGGGCATTGAAAAGAAATATTTGTGAAAGGTTGCACAGCTTTAACGAATTTTTTAGTATTTCTTGTCAGAGGACGTTCGAAAATTAGCAAATTTCGAGGGATAATGGAAGGAATCCCAAAGGCATGAACCAACCTTAGTTAAAAAGGAAGGATGAAGGTCGTGACTTCCTTCCGGTGGCAATCATTATACGTTAAATGCGCATCTCCGGCGTATTGGGGTGGTGGAGAGTGTTCTCTGTGCTTGCGATGAAAGCTAACGCGACGTTAAACATGTTGTCGGGTCGTGCGCCTAGTGTTCTACACACCAAAAAAAAATTGAATTCAACCGTTGAGGTAATTCCAAATTTGCCACAATTTAACAACACCGTAATTGACGAAATGACGAAATATAACCGTGTTTGGTTTAATTATACATGAAAGATGTACGTTCTAGGCGCAGTGCCATAAAATAACACTCCTCCCCTTTTTAAACAAACGTCATATGTGGAGTAAAATTAGGTGACTCGCAAAATTCAACATGTTAAATTAAAATCAAACATAAAGCTATGTAATTTTTAATGCTCGTCTATGTCATGGTCAGGAGACGTAAATTCACACGATTTTTTATGTGTGTAGCGCCAGATCTCCGGTAATCGAATCCCTTCGACCTAGTTGTAAACCGAGATGTGCTGGCCACCCTCTAAATTTATTTATATCTTCTCTTTTGGTTGACTTGCTAAACAGCTACCTGTAAATGTGATCCCAGGAGTTCCCAGTGGATCCAAGGAGGCCAGTCGGCGATCCGGTTCATGATGTCCTGATAGTGATTTTCCGTTTGCTACAAATCTACAAGTTTGATTTATTTTTATCCTTGCTATTTTTGTCCGCCCTTTCCTCGCTTTCTCTGCTACTGATGTTGGAATCAACAATCTTTTGCTTTCATTATAAAAAGTCTACTGATTGGATTCGCGTTGGTGTTTGAGGATATAGTGTTCGTAGTTGGTGTCATTTTTCTTTCATACGGAATAAAAGAAAAGAACTACAATCGGCAATCAATAATCTGAAAAGCGGTGTCTCGTCTAGCCTTCGTCCGTTTTTTGCACCTAGTGGTTTCTTAGAGCTGGAAATCAGCCCAAATAAGACTTTAATCTGGCTAGTATCGATGATCACGGGTCAATACAAATTGAAAATTCGCCGCGTCTGTTTTTATGAATCTAATTCCTAGTTCCGATATTGCGAACAAGTTCGTGTATCAGGTTAACAATCCTTTGTATTTCCCTTCAATGGTCGTGATTATTGCTCAAATACGTGTATTTTACAAACATTGCGATATGGAAAATAGGAAAAACTCCTTGGTTTATAACATCTCGCACTACCAAAACTCTTTGTATGTATAACGTATTATCACTCGGTAGTTTTCACCCAATAAATGTATCGTAGAAAATAAATAGCGAAATATGTCTAAATACTGTTGCAATAAATAGTAACTCAGCGCATTACGCAGACAAGATTAGCTTTACTAGGCAATACTCCCACAGCCGGCCGTGTGGAGTTCAAATTGCTTTTGTTCAGGAAACAGGATACTCTCGGTAGCCGGTCGTGTGCTCGAAGACCAACTAAATAACTACCTAATAAACTATGCTTTACAGGTCACATTGCTTGCTTGGAGCGAATCGTAGACCTTATACCCTTCTAAATCTCCAACTCCGCGACACCTATGGAAGAGTCTGATGAATCGTCGTCCTTCCGTTAAGTAGATGGAGCATCAACACTTCCTGTCTACCTTATCCTTTATCCTTCCCCGTGAACGATGGAGATGGTGGCGGCCGGCAATGATGGCTATCATGCCGTTGAGGTTTTAATATGGGTCGGATTGGTATGAATTCATACTTACCATTTCCTAAGCAACTCTTATTAGATAATCAGCAGTCATACATGATGAAGTCAGTGTTTGCACACCGCCAAAATCATCGTCACAACGCAACGCAACGCATTATAAAAAGTCTACTTATTGTTTCTCCTTGTTCCAATTTTTAATCAAATGATTGTTAATGTTAAAACATTACAAATTGTATATGTTGTCCTTAAAATATTTCTAACTGCATCCCATAGTCTGAATAAAATTGCATTATATTATTTGTCTATCGATCTGAAATCCTTGTATTAAGGTGTAGATGTGTGAAAATGTATTCTCATGAGTATACAATAAAAAAATAATTCCAAATTTCAAACAAATC
Organism: Topomyia yanbarensis; assembly: GCF_030247195.1. Taxonomy (NCBI): domain Eukaryota; kingdom Metazoa; phylum Arthropoda; class Insecta; order Diptera; family Culicidae; genus Topomyia; species Topomyia yanbarensis. The sequence continues at coordinate 180,823,991 of NC_080671.1, read as the reverse complement.
TCAATTATTATCCCATATTCTCCAAAAAATTGTAAGGCAAAGAAATTTGAATCTGAATAAAAAATATACACATATGCGCGGTTAATCTTAGGTTTTGGTTTGTTCCAAACTTTCAAGTGGGTAATTTTCGAGTGGGTAGTACTACCCATACTACCCACGCATTCCGCCGGCCCTGTATCCAGAACCATATAACCGATCCATACGAAATTTTATAGCAGTCCATGAGGATGATACCTTTCGTTTGGGCTTAAGTTTGTGAAAATCGGCTCAACCATCCCCGATAAACTGACAATAATTTGTTAGTTTTGATAGATAATGGAGGTAATTTTTGGAAACCCCTTGGTTCATATTAACCTTTCGATCGGTAAATGTGTATACACCCAGGTTTTTTTACGCGGTTTTTTTTGCGCGGTTTTTTACGAGGTTTTTTTACGCTTATTTTCCAATTAACGCGGTTTTTTTTACGCGGATTTTCGAATTAACGCGGTTTTTGCAAAAATATTCTAAGTCCTTTTGAATGCAAAAGACTTAGACTTTTTTCTGAAAAAAATTTCTAAGTCCTTTTAAATGCAAAGATCTTAGAAGAATTTTGGCAGTTTTTATTTTGCGCGAATTTCGCCATTAACACGGTTTTTGCAAAAAACTCCTTTTGAATGCAAAAGCTTTAGAAGATTTTCGGAAAGATGGAAGAGACGAAATGGTCTTGAAGAGTAGGTGCCAGAAATTGATTTTTGGCGTCATTTTGAAATCCAAGATGGCGACTTCCGGTTTAGCGAAATTCGCTATAACCCAATCAATATGGGTATTTTCGGAATGGTCTTGAAGAGTAGGCGCCAGAAGTTGATTTTTGACGCCATTTTGAAATCAAAGACGGTGACTTCCGGTTTAGCGAAATTCGCTATAACTCAATCAATATGGGTATTTTCGGAATGGACTTGAAGAGTACGTGCCAGAAATTGATTTTTGACGCCATTTTGAAATCATAGATAGTGACTTCCGGTTTAGCAAAATTCGCTATAACCGATTCAACCGATTCCGGTTTAGCGAAATTCGCTATAACGCAATCAATATGGGTATTTTCGGAATGGTCTTGACGAGTAGTAGACAAAGATGGATGTTTGACGCCATTTTGAATTCCAAGATGGCGACTTCCGGTTAGCTACATTCACTATAAACCAGTCAATATGAGTGTTTTTGGAATGATCTTAACGAGCAGGTTCCAAAAATTGGTTTTTGACGCCATTTTTAAATCCAAGATGGCGGCTTCCGATTTCGTGAAATTCGCTATAACCCAATCAGTATTGGTATTTTTGGAAGTTGAAGTTGTAGTACAAATAGTTTTAGTTAAACAGTTGAAATTACTTAAATTTAAGCAATATGTCTAGTTTGAATAAATTCAAACTCCCAACTCCCACCACATACGTCTCTTTCTTCTCTCTCTTCCATTCTCACCGCACTTTCCTGGATGAACACATAAAAATATTTTGCATTTTGCTGGCTAATGATTAGATCTTATATTTGAGGGTGATTTAGATGATTGCCCAAATTTTTCATGCAAGAATTTCGGTAAACCGGAAGTCGCCATCTAGAATTTTAAAATGACGGCAAACATCAACGTTTGTCTGCTACTCGTCAAAACCATTCCGAAAATACTCATTTTGATTGAGTTCTAGAGAATCTCGCGAAACCGGAAGCCGCCATTTGGGATTTGAAAATGGCGCCAAAAATCAATTTTCATGGAAAACCTTGCGGAGAAGGTGCAGATTTATTTATTTCTGGCACCTACTCGTCAAGACCATTCCGAAAATACCCATATTGTTGGGGTGCGAGTCTTCCAGACCAGTCTCTTCCATCTTTCAGAAAATCTTCTAAGTCTTTTGCATTCAAAAGGATTTAGAATATTTTTTGCAAAACCGTGTTAATTGCGAAATCCGCGCAAAAAAAAGCTTCCAAAAATATTCTAAGTCTTTTGCTGAGAGTTTTTTTTGCGCGGATTTTCGAATTAGCGCGGTTTTTTTACGCGGATTTTCCAATTAACGCGGTTCTTTTTACGCGGATTTTCCAATCAACGCGGTTTTTTTACGCGGATATTCCAATTAACGCGGTTTTTTACGCGGTTTTTTTACGCGGTACGTATCCCCCGCGTAAAAAAAACCTGGGTGTACTTGTACAGCAAGTAGTTATGCAGGAAGGTAATTACTAAATCTCTGGAGGAATGTTGTTTCGGAATTTGAACTTGTACAAAAATATGTAATAATTCTAGCTATATGGAAACTTTAAACCAATAGTAGTTGATGGATAAATTGACAGATATATCCGCATAGAATATTCATTCAAAACAATCACAAACAGGCGACATGATTGTTTGAAATAATTTCCTTGTTCATAGACATCATGCAAAGGCAGAAGTTAATCTCAATCCAAACAACTATAAATCTAACACCAAAATCACCTAGCCTCGCTGACCGTTGCTAATCCACCACCAATAGGCAAAATCCTCTTCCGGTTATCCGGTGTGCACACCGGAGATGCAATTGTCGTCATCACAGATCTCCCACTATTCATCCACCCACCCACCCACACACACACATAGATGAATGGCACTAAATTATGCTTTCATGACTTTAGGCCCCAAATATGTTTTATGACGTTCAATGAATAATAAAGCGGTCGTCCCCTATTCCAGATGCCGTCTGTTTACGGAGGTCGTCATCACCGGCGCAATAAACCTCAACCAGAACTCACTCATTCGTGCACCGGAATTGCCCTCGTTCGCGTATTTCTTGAACCGTACCGGGACGAACCCCCGCGGCAACGGAAAGGCAATTCTGCTCTAATACTTGTGTCCGGAATTCCCGGCAACCCCGGAGCGATAAATTCTGACAGCACTAGAGACCGCGTCGCCGCCCCACCCAACCACCTTATCGTCCGAAGGCGCTAATTAAACGAACAACGGGTTTAACAGCATCAAATGCCTCGGCACATCTCTCATCGACATCAACGCGTTGCTTTCGGGTCGAGTGGATACTCTGCCGCAATCCCGCCACATCCCCCTCCCCGAGGGACGATTTCGAGAGCTGCAGCAACATGACAAATCCTTTCACGTCCTGACACATCGTCACCGAGCATCATTTCCCTGCCCTGTTCGGTGTGTTGTCGGTCCTCAAATAACTCAGCACACCCCTAACCTGTAGGTAGGATATGCCCGCCGACACGGAAGGGGCGCTTTAGTTAGCATTAGATTTGAATTATAGCACGTAGCCGAAGGCAATTTAACTTTTTGGTACACGACGAACGGTGCGGGACACCAGGATTCACATTCTTTCGCACAATCGAAATTAGAGACTACACCGAAGCTGGGCTGGGTTTGGAAATGTCATAAAGTGGAATTTCAGCATGTCGTGGAAAGGACTTTGTTTGGCAATAAACTGCTACTGACAATCGGATATTGTGCGTCGCGGATTGACGTTCGGGTGGCGCGTCGCGGGATGACATCGATAAACTCGACCAAGAATCGTGGCTGACAACATGCGACCACCAACGACCCCCGAGTGCTAGACAGGACCTGATGTAATTATGAATATTTATGAATTGTGCGATTTGAAACGAAGGATGTTTATGCGCGTAATAATTTATAGGCGCTTGTCTGTCATTGCGGACGCCTTGCTCCTTTGGTCAAATTTGGCTTGGTGAGAAATGCTGAACGATGTAGCCCTTTTCGAGTGGGTGGAATGATTGTTTGCGGTGACTGGCTGAGACGTGTTAGGTAAGCAGATTGAACGGAAATCAAGAATTCAGTGTGCAGTGGTGTCTTTTAATGGCGGTGCTAGGATTGGTGTTTGACGGTTCGTTTTGAGATGAATTTGAAATTGGGTTAAATCGGCTTTTGGGCTCAATGGAGACTACCGGTTGGTTTCATCGAATAGCGTCAACCGTATAGAATATGTTGTATGGGCAAGACCAACGAATTGTCTGACTCAGCTGAATGTGTTCGTGGTATAATTTGGAGTTCAGAGTAATTGGTATGACAGTCACATACTATCCTTCGATTTGGATTGCTCAAAATTTAATTTAGCAAATTTAAGTGCCGGAAAACCTTTTTTATCGCTCAAAGTCTATGAAAGTTTGAATATTTCGAGATATGGTATGGGTAAACCGCTTAGGACTCTCCCTTTAAACTTAGGAAGAATAAAAAACTGTGTCGTTTCTGCATGGGCAAACTGGACTAGGGCCATGAAACTAACAAATTAGGGGGAGCCATCTGAACACCCAACAAGTTGTGTGAACTTGCGGCGCCATGAAGAATACAAAGGGGTGATAAGTTGACAATAACTTTTAGTCATGGATTTAGGCTTTCTGGATTTCGGAGAATTTTACATCCATAGTAAAACGAACATAAATAAATCGCCCTAGCGTTGAAAGAATGTCGCTGATATCGATAAGACAGAGTTTTATTTTAATGCCACGACCCCATCCGTTCGGGGGCTCGTATACCTGTTCGACATTCCCTATTCGTTCGGTTGTGCGTCTTTGGAAATATCTACATCTAGCTGTTGCTTTTGATACTCGTTTTGTACAGCAGACCACTCCTCTACAGTCTTGTAGAAAATGATAAGATTGCGTTCATCTTGTAACTGATGTCGTAATTTCATAGTTGTTCAAATTGTTGGGTAAATAGCACATTCATGAAAAAACTCTCGATGAATTGAATCCCGGAATCCAAAAGTAATCATAACTATTAGATGTTGAATCGTTTTGAGCTTTAGCTTGAGCTTGTGCGACCACCCCTGGCTGCTACTCCGTTATCGATCGGGACTAGCTGAAGTTGCACAGGGAATCAGTAGATAATTATGCTTGAGAGTAGCGAAACATCTTTCAATGTGCAATTCCTGGTAATCCTAAGGTGTTTTTGGTCAATACCGGCACCGGCCAGGCCCGAACGTAGATCGCGGAAGGAAAGGGAAGGAATGGTTAGTCCGATACAGGTCGGACTCGATTATCCGGGGATTCGATTATCCGGGGATTCGATTATCCGTGATTCGATTATCCGGGGAAAATGATTCGATTATCCGGGTGTTTTGAAAAAATTCAAATTTCATCTATAATGTCTTATTATAGTGCTAATTCGAGCATTGAAGTCAATAGAACATTTTTTCGGGCAATTTGGGGGTCTAGGGTTAACCTCCTGTCAAATTTTAACCTACTTCAAAAATGGCTTATATATGGGTTATTCCGCGCAAAGTGACCTAAAAAAACAAAACTTGGAATCGACCTTCATGGATTGGAACCAGTTTTGAAGAAATTGTTCATTTAGAGCCAATATATAATAACCTAAATTGTTGTGTCGTTTAAACAGCCTCAGTCCATGGGAACACTCTTAACCGTTATGTGTCCGACGTGGTACCCGAATAACTTTTTAGGTTACAAATAATGAAATTCCGATGTTTTATCCGTAGCTGGAAATTGAAACTTTGTGACATCTTAGAACTTCACTAAATCATGCTTTTGGAGTAATAATGTTTTTGATGTAGTAAGAAGGGTGTGAGGAGGGGCTCCTGAATTTTTTACTACGTCACAGGCCGACGTGGATACCCGGGTACCCCCAAAACTGAAATGCCAATAACTAAGGTAATTTCCAACCGATTTTGATGCTTTAGGGTGTTTTGGATTCAAGCACTCATCCACTTTTAGACTTAGTAAAAATGAATCGGGTTATTTCAACCGGTTCCCGGGAATCCGGATTTCCGGAAGCATGTTCCAGTGCTTGGATACTATTTGTGAATTTCAATAGAATACTAGCAATATGGGTATCAAAATTCTTGGCATAGCATCAATAGGCTGTATCTCGTGGTATTGGAACCATTCGGTGATTTCACCACGGAACGGACATTCCGGAGCAGGTTACCGTAGGGCCGTGAATGGCCATTCCATTCCAATTCTATTTTTCAAACTACCATAGGGTCCCGTAACAATAAATAATAGACTTCCGAGACAATTTGAAAAGTTTTGATACTCATTGTGCTAGAGCATTATTTAAATTTACAAGTCATACCCTAGTACTGAAACATTACTCAGGAAAATCCGGATTACCAAGAACCAGATCCATTTATCCGGTTCAACGTTACAGAATCCAAAAGTGGACGAGTTCCTGAATCTAAAACATCTCAAAGTGTCAAAATCGGTTAAAGGAAGCCATAGTTATGAGCATTTTAATTTGTGGGTACCCGGGTACCCTCGTTGGCCTGTTATAGGTGTTTTTTGTTGAACACATAACGGTTAATTTTATCAAATTGTTTAAAAAATGTTTTTCTTCGGATTATATCTCTGGTACTGTTTGCACTAGAATCAATCAGTGAGATATTTTTTTTAATGATTTGTTTAGGGATTCCAAAAAATGAAAAGTTTTTAATGCCAATATTTCCAAATATGCAACTTTTTAATTTTACACTAAAAGTACATTTTTCTCGTAATACATCGGTTACTGTACGCCGCATAAAACGTCATTATACCTACATTGCTCGGTCGGTTTCTGACTATCTCTTGGGATAATGATGACATGCTTCTTAGGATTCTGTTTGGATACTTTTCAAGATACTGATCGAAGTTTTCTTAGCATCCCAATGGAATTTATTTCAGAACTTCAATTCAATATTTATTCGTATTTCTACGGTTTTTTCTCTGAATTTTGATGCAGGATTCTAGAGAAAAGCTTCTTAAATGTCTAGTGGAATATTTCTCAAGATAAAATTCTGCTGAAGATTATGCTTTATTCCAGATACTGACAGAATCATGGTCCTATTATCATTGGAATCCGGTGTAATGCTCTGATGAATATCCTGCTTTGAATTCCAGTGGACTTTGACACAAACAATATTGCTCTTATCCCATTATCCCCTTCAATAACTTCAATAAGTGATTCCTGCTCAGAATTCCAATAGCATCTTTAACCCGTTCGTGCCCTTCTGGTTGATGAACAACCACGTTTCTATATGACTATATCATTTGGTTTACACAACGTCAAGTAAGGCTAATAACTGCGACTAAGATCTTTCATTTGAGCACTAAAAGTTATAAATATTAGCATTAGAACAGAAGTTATTACAATTAATCTGATTGGGTTCCGCTGAAGCAGTGCTACCAGGGATAGTTTCTGTTAATGGCGAAAATGAAATTTTGGAATATTTTCTTAGCCTGGGAATATTATTGAAAACTGCTAAAACTTTCTAATTTAGATTGCCCTCAATTACCTTTTTTATGCAATTGCACTAGATCGGAAGGTAAATATTGAGCAGCTACAAAAGAAGCACCTATCTTTCTTAAACCAAGTTTTTCGTGTTTCTTGACGCCAACAGTTTTAATGAAAAATAGTTTTAGGACCCTATACGCGGTAGAAAAAAGTTGGTCAAGAAATGGTTAACGAGGTTCTGAAAAGATCCCCGGCCGTCACTGGCGGTGATTTCAATTCTTGGGTAGCTCAAGCATGGATGGATGATAGGCTATGTAAAGAGGGCGCCAGCAGTACTTCTCGCTGAGGCGCCTGCGAACCTGATAGTCCTTCGCTAGTGACAAGTGTGAGTGGGACAGTTTGCGAAGACTACACGCGTAGTTATTACCTGACAATCCATTGTTGGTCAACTAAATGATGCTACAAGGACAAGGACAAGGATCTCTTTGTGGGTGCGCAACACGCACTCTTCTAATTAGAATGACTAGACATGTTAGCTGTGATATGTGACACTCCACGTAAATTAAACTGGAGCCAAGAAACAGACGACCCCCAGTTTACTTACTAACTTTATTTTTTCTGGTATTCGAGTAATCGAATCAGTTACCTCGGAAAATCTAAGCCCTGGGTAATCGAGTTTGACTTGTATTGCAAAAGACACACCTTATTAAAAAGTTTATCTTAGAATTCTTGTACAAATAACTATAAATAACTGATACATATCGTTAACTCGTTACCAATATGAATAATAAATGAAAACCAACTGAAAATATAAATCACACCCTGAAAGTCTGAAAAATCGACTAGGGCCAAAATAGGTACATTTATATTTACCATAATAGGAAAATTTGCCCTGGTCATTTTATTTCCAATTTCTCCACGAATGAAGCTTAAATTCGTGAAATAACGCAAAAAAAAGTTTGATTAGATTATCCGGGTGATTCGATTATCCGGGGTGAGATTTTTTTCAAATCCCCGGATAATCGAGTCCGACCTGTACTTGCTTTTGCTAGAGGCCGTATATACTACTGCGCACTCCACAAGTATCACGGGAGGAGGGTATTTTTGTTAGTAGAGTATAGAAGTTGAATATACTTCTTCTTTTCCGACGCCAGAGAGGTGATTCCACTACCTGGACTAGATATTGATCCACCAATTCCATGGACCGGGGACCAACGACTTTACTTCCCTTCCGAAGGAAGACGTGACCACAGATTTTTTCACCTCAGAAAAATCTCAACGACCTCGGCTGGAATTGAACCCAGGCCAACTAGAATGAGTGGCGGTCACGCTTACCACTCAACCACCGGCCAATTGGCTGAAAATCACAATTTAAGCTAATTTTGAGGTGCTGAGCTCATTTTTGATGTCAAAAGTCGTAAAATATTAAATGTATTTTTCCATACAGTGTCATTGAACCTTTCTTATAACTATTTTCCGTTACTGTTCATCAATGTCAGCAATATCATAACAAATGGAGAACACTACTTTAAATCCATTGTATAACGTGTTGGTTTACTGTAGATTGTCTAACTATTTTACACAAAACACCATGCGCCTCCATATCAGCAACAAAGCTTCAAAATCTCCTTAAAACTTTTTGCGCACCTAGGCGCAGAACGAGACCATGATATTCTAAAAGTAGAGGTTATTTCCCATAGAATGTATACTATGTGATCGTTCCGAAATGATTCCGAAATTTGTACAGAATACATAAGTGAAAAAAGTATTTTTGATCTGACCACCTCAAACATATTTAAACTCATAGTTCCAAGCAAATTTACCAAATGTATTTTATTCACTAACCTATTTCTTTCGTTCCTCTACACAATGAGACTAGTTGTGCTAAAATCGGACCAAAATCAAAAGAGCAACATGCATATGAAGTGAACAGAGCAATGGTGGTTTCGGAAATGAAATTCATTAAAAAGTCCAGACTTTGCTACGTTTAAACTCATGTTAAAAATCTTGTTCTTATCCAATGATCATAAAATTTTGAATATACATCATTCAATACATGAGAAATTTAGGAAAAATATAAAATAGCAATATTTTAAAAATAAATTTTTGAGGTATTGGCCAGCCTCCAGCCACTGTGCGGCGCCGTCTATTAGATGTTGAATTTTGAGCATTTTATTCATTTTATTCACTTTATTCATTTTATTTATTTTATTAATTTTATTGATTTATTCCTTTTTATTCTTTTTATTCATTTTATTCACTTTATTCATTTTCTTCATTTTATTAAATCAATCATTTTATTCATTTTACTCATCTTATTCATTTAGTTCATTTTATTCATTTGATTCATTTTATTCCTTTTAATCATTTTATTTATTTTATTTTCTTATTTGTTACATTCATTTTATTCATTCCATGAATTTAATTCATTCCATTCGTTTATTTTTTTGGTTTATTTGCTCTATTCAAATCATCCATTTAATTTATTTCATTTATTTTATTATTTTTATATTTTTTAAATTACATTGTTCATTTTCATGAATTTCATAAATTTCATTAATTTATGTATTATATTGATTTTTTCATTGGAATAATTTATTTCAAATAATACATTTAGCTTACTCACCCAATGCAATAAACCAAATTAATTTATTGCATTTAATTCAATAATAAATTGAATCCATTTAATTTTTTAATACATTCAGTTAATTTAATTAATTTAATACCCTATTTTTCAATTTTGCTTTATTTATAAATTTCATCAATTTCATTCATTCCATGCATCTTATTGATTTTATTTATTATTTTCATTTTATTTATTTGAATCATTATATTCGTTTTACTCATTCCATTCATTTTATTCATTCCATTCATTTCGTTTATTTTTTTGTTTTTTTTTATTCTATTCATTTCATCCATTTGATTTTTTTCATTAATTTTACTATTTTATAAATTTGATTATTGTTATGTATTATATAGATTTTTTCATTCGATTAATTGAGTTAATTCACCTGATATAATTAATTTAATTCAATCGAATAATCAGGGTTAGGCGGGGCAACTCCGACCTAGTAAATGGTGTTGGTCGCAAAATGCTCATTTTACATCGGATCAAGTCGTTTTTATACCAAATTAAAGGTTAGACTTCTGGGCAACTTTCTGTGTACAGTATTTTATTTGTATCTTTAGAAAAATTGGAGATACAAGCGTTTTACGAAAAAGTTCATTTTTGTTGTTTTCAAAAATGGTGGGGTAAACCCGACCGCCTATGTTTTTGATCGATTTAGTATGGTTTATGGTTGTTCAATGATAAATCGGTGAATGTTATGTCATTGAATTGTAACATGAAGAAAAAGGAATTCAATGTCAATCTTGGAACGTCAAAATCACGAGCAGCTGCACGTAAAAATGTTTCCATTTGCATCGGAGCAATTGCTCGACGAATACTATATTCATCATGTTTTTTGTGTTTTTCGTTTTATGAACTGTTGTGTAAAACATAATAAATAGTAATAATAAAAATATTTTTCAAATTGATAAATAAACATTTTCTTAGCAAAAAAGCGGTCGGATTTACCCCACTATTTAGAGGTCGCTTACCCCACCGCTTTATTTTTCATTACGACGCGATTAAAAAAATTATGAAAAAAGTTGGACTTAACTCATCTATGCACTTTGTAGGACTTAAATCAAAGAATTTAAACCTACTTGCATTTTTTATGCAATCACTTTAATAATCAGAAATATCCGGTAGTCAAGGATGCACAAAAATCAAATCAAAAGTTGTAAAAACACACTTATTGTCGTTTGAGCATCTCAATGTACACACCTAGAAAACATCGTGAAAATTTACGTCTCATGACCATGACATATACGAGCATCAAAAAAAGACATAGTTTTACGTTTGATTTTAATTTTGCATGTCGTTGAATGTTGCGAGTCACGTAATTTTACTCCACATGTGGCTTTTGTTTAAAATGTTGAAGAGTGTAATTTTATGGCATTGCGCATGGAAAGTACATCTTTCAGGTAAAATTAAACAGAACACGGTTATATTTCGTTATTTCGTCAATTACGGTTTGTTAGATTGTGGCTAATTTGGAATTACGTCAACGATAAAATTCAGATTTTGTTGGTGTGTAGACTAATAAAATGCTGTCATGTCACCATTATGATTATTTACGATGCTCTACACGACAACATTGATATTAGTTCGCGTAGTGCTTCCGATTTTCGATAACAGGAGGGGGTCTGGTTTACCCAGCGGTCGGATTAGCCCCACCTTACCCTAATTCATTGAGTTAATTTAATTAATTCAATATATTTAATTCGTTTTGTTTATATTATTCTTATTGTTCGTCTCATTCATTTTGTGCTTTTTTTCAGTTCATCCGTTTTATTCTTTTTCCTAACTTCATTAATATTTTTAATTCTGTTCAGTCATTTCCTTTATTCGTTCCATCCAATTTGTAAATTTGACTCAATTTAATTTATTCTATTAATTTTATTTTTTTAAATTTTCTAATCTTTCATCTAATGAGCTGGACTCATTTGATTTCTTTATTATATTAATCAATTTTCTTGTATTATAAATTTGAGACTTTCTTAATTTTTTTTGCTTCATTATTTTTTTTTAAATTTCTTTCCTTTTGTTGATTTGTTATACACTGAAACCTCCATTTACGAACTCTTTTTTTACGCAATATTCGATTTACGTAACTTTTTTTACGAACTAAATTCGAAATAACGAACTCTTTTTTTACGAACTAAATTCGAAATAACAAACTCTTTTTGGAAAGTTTGAGTTCGTATATTACAGCATGAAGTTATACACTTATGTATTCTTAGTTAATTGTTACTAATATAAGTTGGGTATTTTCGGAATGGGGTTGACGAGTGCATGACGGAAATCGATGTCTTGAGCCATTTTTGAATCCAAGATGGCGACTTCCGGTTTAGATAAATTCTCTATAACCTCAACAATATAGGTATTTTCGGAACGGGGTTGACGAGTACATGACGGAAATCGATGTCTTGAGCCATTTTGGAATCCAAGATGGCGACTTCCGGTTTAGATAAATTCTCTGTAACCTCAACAATATAGGTATTTTCGGAATGGGGTTGACGAGTACATGACGGAAATCGATGTCTTGAGCCATTTTGGAATCCAAGATGGCGACTTCCGGTTTAGATAAATTCTCTATAACCTCAACAATATGGGTATTTTAGGAATGGGCTTGACGAGTACATGACGGAAATCGATGTCCTGAGCCATTTTGTAATTCAAGATGGCGACTTCCGGTTTAGATAAATTCTCTACAACCTCAACAATATGGGTATTTTAAGAATGGGGTTGACGAGTGCATGACGGAAATCGATATCTTGAGCCATTTTAGAATCCAAGATGGCGACTTCCGGTTTAGATAAATTCTCTATAACCTCAACAATATAGGTATTTTAGGGATGGGGTTGACGAGTGCATAACGGAAATCGATGTATTGAACTATTTTGAAATCCAATTCTTTATAACCTCAACAATATGGGTATTTTCTGGATAGGGTTTACGAGTGCATGACGGAAATAGAACCCATATTAATCGTTATCAAGAATGATGCTCAACCGGCAATCGTCATATTGAACTTGGAAAAGTTTCCAATTATCCATTTTCAGCATCTACTTGGCAAACCCATTCCAAAAATACCCATATTGTTAGGGTTATCGAGAATATTGCTCAAGTCGCCATCTTGGATTTCGAAAATGTTCCAATTGTCCATTTTCAGTATCTACTTGTCAAGTTCGTTCCAAAAATACCCTTATTGTTAGGGTTATCGAGAAGCCCGTTCCAAAAGTATCCATATTGTTAAGGTTATCGAGAATATTGATCAACCGGAAGTTTCCATCTTGGATTTCAAAACGGTTCCAATTGTCCATTTTCAGCATCTACTTGTCAAGCCCGTTCCAAAAATACCCATATTGTTAGGGTTATCGAGAATATTGCTCAACCGGAAGTCGCCATCTTGGATTTCAAAACGATTCCAATTGTCCATTTTCAACATCTACTTGTCAAGCCCGTTCCAAAAATACCCTTATTGTTAGGGTTATCGAGAATATTGCTCAACCAACGAATATTAATAAGAATGTGAAGCAAACTTTTTTTACGAACTAAATCCCAAATAACGAACACTTTTTTTACGAACTAATTCAATTTACGAACCCCCGGTTTGGTTCGTAAATGGAGGTTTCAGTGTAAATTAAGAAGAATATTTGAGGTTTTTTGGTACAGGACTAAAAACTGTAGTCATCGCACCTTTAATTGAATGCCTACTTGGCATGTGTTCTGCAAACTAATCCAACAGTGGTATATATATAAGAAATGTTGCATCTCACTGCTAGGTGGATTAAGTCGATTTTTTAGATGTAATCTCTATAGTTTGGGAAATTCGTTAATCGATTAAACTATTGGAAATCGTCAAGCGTACAGTGGACCTATTCCTCATTACCCTCCTAAACCGTAACACGTGAAAACTCCCATCTAATCCTGCTCCACAACCCCCTGTATCGCCCCCGTTGTATCAATATGCATCACTAATCTCACTGTGTTGCTTCTAACCGCAACCGCCAACCCGATTAAAACATTATAAAAGCCCCGATATTGAACGGGTTACCACCACCTTCGCACTATCGCCGATTGCAGAAGAACTCTCTAAACCGCCATTAAATCTGAAGCAGCACTTTACCAGACCCTCCAATGAGGCGGTGTCCCATCTTCGTCTCCCAGAAGTGCTCTCAGCTGTTTTAATAATAGTGTCGAACTCAACACCAACCCGTCAGAAACCACACAATACCAACCACCCACCCACCCCCTAACTGCCGAACGTTCTCTGCACGTGAAAATGCAGCTATTCTCCCTGCAAGGACCAAACACACAAACGGAACAGTAGCGTTCCCCGGGAACAACGCGGTAACACTCGTAACAGCCGATTAATTTCTAATAAGCACAGTTTATGCTGCGTTCTACCGGCTCCCACTTTCTCCCGCTTTCAAACAACAACGCGCAAAAATCGTTCAGTAGGACAAAATGTTATACGATTTTCCACCTCACCGAACCAGATGAAAGCCATGCCGTGTCTCGAGGTTCCCGGGGTGGAGGTAGTGACGGGGGTTTCGGGTAATCCATTGAACATTATCTTCATCCTTGAATTGATTGTTGTGTTGTGCTGTGTCCTGTGTACACGCGGGTAGATGGATCTGTACGTACGTGAGTGTGTGTGTTTGTCTATGTGCTGAGAACCCCATGCCCGGCAGCCTTTCGGGAACACGCTCGACGTCATTCGAAGTCTTCAGAAGATCTTTTGCTCATGAATGAGAATGAGAACCGCTTCGTACAATATATCCACGACCACGATGTCTGCTGCCGCTGCTGTCTGCCTTGCTGACGACGACGATGACGGCGGTGATGATGCTCCAGTTGCTTTTTACCGAACGCTATCGGGAACGATGGATCTTTTATGAAGTTGTTTGTTGTGGAGCAACATCTTGCCGGCGCAGTGCGGCACGAGTAAAGAACTGGATTGTGAATACGAGAACAGACACTTCCCGCGGCACCGCTGGCTGCGTTGCATCGATGGGTGTGTGTATGGTATCGCATCCGTGCCCATTCCACCGAACCGGGTACCAGGGCAATAAAGTGATGGGAAATATACCTACGCTGAACGAGCTCGGGGAAAAAAGTACTCGAAACGCATCAGCAGACCCTCGAAGGAAGATGCCAGAAACGGTTTCATATTAATTCGCTTCCAGTGAAATAAACCAGAATCAAGATGCGAGAGGTAGGTACCTAGCTGAGCAGGAAAGTGCTTTTATTGGGTTGGACCAGATGTTCCTAGAACACCATAAAGGCGAGAGCGTCGGCACTGAAAGAATGTTTGATGGAAAACAGTTCGCTGAGAAGTTGCTCGTTTGAATTTATGTTCGAGGTTTTCAGTAAACTGGAATTAATACGAAGAAAGTGGAGGTTTTTCCCAATCATAACTAACTGGCGTTATCTTATTTTGAAATGAATACATGCGAAATTTCTCGAACCGTTTCTCATTAGGTGGTTACATGTTGTGATGAGTCAAAAACCGAAAACGGCCAACGATTTAGTGAAACGAGATGATCTGTGACTGTGACACATAATGATAATGTGATAGATGATGCTTCCAGCACAACTGATTAAACGTTTTCGTACGCTGCATTGGTCAGTAGACTCGTTTGAGACGTTCGAAGGATTGAAGCAAGGCGATGCACTCTGTATATTATTGCTCATCATAGTGTTCGAAGGTGCGATACCATAGTGTTTCAAAACGCCATTTTCACGATCAAAAAGTGAGATAGAAATTTTATTTCCCCAAAGAATTTAGCTAGAAGCTTGCGGTCTTCGGCAAAGTTTTAGATAATCTTGTTGTTAAGAACTTTGCTGAAGATACTAAAGCTCTATATAGCAGCTGTAGCGAGATATGTAGGGTTACTTGCGAACCCTTAAAAACAGTTTTTCTAATAAATTTTTTTAAGATTATTTTTTATATTAAATAAGTCTTCTGCAAAGTTTTTATAAACAATAAAATACACATTTTTCAAGAATAACTCATGAAACAAAAAAGTTATTGTCATACGAAGAACAATGGGTAAATAGAGTAAGCTAGATCAACTTGGAATCAAACCTGGTTATCAAAATGATTATGGTGATTTTAGATCATATCAATTGTCTTAACATTTAGGAGTATGGACTCACAAGATTCTATAGTCCAAATTTAAAGTTTCAAAGTTAGCAATTCAGGAGTGATAATTCGGATTAGATAACTCTTAAATAAGAACATGTTTTGCAACTTCTACAATTAATTAAAACTACAATAGGTACGATAATGCCGAACTATTCCCGTATCCGGTAATGAAATTACCAAATGAACCCCGATATCTCGATCAGAAACACATAACAAAAACCTATTTTAATCCACCTAGCGGTGCAATTGTGCCTTTCTCAATCATGAATCACGAGAATGTGTGCGTTGTTTATACTCATTAAAAACTTTTAAATGCATATATTACATTTTATTATCATACATCACATGACAACTATATACAGGAAAATAAATCATTATTCGAGTTCTAAAATTTTGAAAAAGAAAAAACAGCCACGGTAATATTGAACTGAAAAAAGGTGCGAAATCGGCAAAGTCCCAAAAAGTCGATTTTTATAAAAAAAAATTTTTCGAGATAACATTAAATCTCGACGTTTCATGCATTTTAAAGATGTTTGGCATCAAAAATACGAATTCGATTTCTGAAATTTCATGGGGTCCCCCCTTTGAAAAAAAAAATTTGAGTTCCGGCTTATATGGGAATTTCATGTGTGACCGGACCGTTCAGTCTATATTTCCGGAACCATACAAGCGATCCGTGCGAAATTTTACAGACATCTGTGGGGATAATATAGCTATCATTTGGGACTAAGTTTGTGAAAATCGGCCCAACCATTTTCGAGAAACTGATATGAGTTTGCTAGTTATGAAAGATGGCCGCTTTTCCCGGGCACTTCTGGAACCGTCTATGGTGGTCAATGTAGTCAACGAAAGTTTGTTTGGCCGTCGGTGACCTAGAACTGCAAAGTTAAGTTATTTGAGAGACATTTTAGCGAAATTTTTACCTTTTTTGCTTCCATCGGGGTATCGGTTTGAATCACAATTTGCTATGTGATCGCACGCCACAACCCGTAACTCCGGAACCGGAAGTCGGTTGGGGATAAAATTTAATAGCCACTTACGGGGACGCAATACCTTTCATTTGAGGTCAAGTTTAGTCGAATCGGTCTAGCCATCTCCGAGAAACCGATGTGACTGTTACTCTGAATTTGGATACTTCCGCCGGGGCTTCCGGAACCGATGATGGTGGCCAATGTGACCAAAGAGACTTTGAATGGCTGTTAATGACCTAGTACTACAAATCGAAGCAGTTGTGGTCACATTTTGGAAAAATTTTCACCATTATACATTCATTGCAGAATTTCTTAAAATCGACGTTTTCTGCGTGATCGTACTCATCACCCTGTAATTCCGGAACCGGAAGTCGGATCCATTAGAAATTCAATAGCAGCCTATGGGAACGTTGCACCTTTTATTTGGGACTAAGTTTGTAAAAATCGGTTCATCCATCTCTGAGAAAAGTGAGTGAGATTGTGTTCGCGTACACACACAGACGCACATACACACACACATACATACACACACACATACATACACACACAGACATTTGCCGAACTCGACGAACTGAATCGAATGGTATATGTCACTCGGCCCTCCGGGCCTCCGTTAAAAAGTCGGTTTTCAGAGCAATTGCAATACCTTTCTATTGAGAAAGGCAAAAAGGTGCAAAATCGGCAAAGTCCCAAAAAGTCGATTTCCAAAAAAAAAAAAAAAAATTTCGTGATAACATAAAATCTCGACGTTTCATGCATTTTAAAGATGTTTGGCATCAAAAACACGAATTCGATTTTTGAAATTTCATGGGGTCCCCCCTTTGAAAAAAATTTTGAGTTCCGGCTTATATGGGAATTTCATGTGTGACCGGACCGTTCAGTCTATATTTCCGGAACCATACAAGCGATCCGTGCGAAATTTTACAGACATCTGTGGGGATAATAGAGCTATCATTTGGGACTAAGTTTGTGAAAATCGGCCCAACCATTTCCGAGAAACTGATATGAGTTTGCTAGTTATGAAAGATGGCCGCTTTTCCCGGGCACTTCCGGAACCGTCTATAGTGATCAATGTAGTCAACGAAAGTTTGTTTGGCCGTCGGTGACCTAGAACTGCAAAGTTAAGTTATTTGAGAGACATTTTAGCCAAATTTTTACCTTTTTTGCTTCCATCGGGGTATCGGTTTGAATCACAATTTGCTATGTGATCGCACGCCACAACCCGTAACTCCGGAACCGGAAGTCGGTTGGGGATAAAATTTAATAGCCATTTACGGGGACGCAACATCTTTCATTTGAGACTAAGTTTGGTTGATTCGGTCTAGCCACCTCCGAGAAACCGATGTGACTGTTAGTCTGAATTTGGATACTTCCGCCGGGGCTTCCGGAACCGATGATGGTGGCCAATGTGACCAAAGAGACTTTGAATGGCTGTTAATGACCTAGTACTACAAATCGAAGCAGTTGTGGTCACATTTTGGAAAATTTTTCACCATTATACATTCATTGCAGAATTTCTTAAAATCGACGTTTTCTGCGTGATCGTACTCATCACCCTGTAATTCCGGAACCGGAAGTCGGATCCATTAGAAATTCAATAGCAGCCTATGGGAACGTTGCACCTTTCATTTGGAACTAAGTTTGTAAAAATCGGTTCATCCATCTCTGAGAAAAGTGAGTGAGATTGTGTTCGCGTACACACACACAGACGCACATACACACACACATACATACACACACATACATACACACACAGACATTTGCCGAACTCGACGAACTGAATCGAATGGTATATGTCACTCGGCCCTCCGGGCCTCCGTTAAAAAGTCGGTTTTCAGAGCAATTGCAATACCTTTCTATTGAGAAAGGCAAAAAGGTGCGAAATCGGCAAAGTCCCAAAAAGTCGATTTTTATAAAAAAAAATTTTTTTCGAGATAACATAAAATCTCGACGTTTCATGCATTTTAAAGATGTTTGGCATCAAAAATACGAATTCGATTTCTGAAATTTCATGAGGTCCCCCCTTTGAAAAAAAATTTGAGTTCCGGCTTATATGGGAATTTCATATGTGACCGGACGGTTTAGTCTATATTTCCGGAACCATATAAGCGATCCGTACGAAATTTTATAGACATCTATGGGGATATTATAGCTATCATTTGGGACTAAGTTTGTGAAAATTGGCCCAACCATTTCCGGGAAACTGATGTGAGTTCGTAAATTTTGAAAGATGGCCGCTTTTCCCGGGCACTTCCGGAACCGTCTATGGTGGTTAATGTAGTCAACGAAAGTTTGGTTGGCCGTCGGTGACCTAGAACAGCAAATTTAAGTTGTTTGAGAGACATTTTAGCGAAATTTTTACCTTTTTTGCTTTCATCGGAGTATCGGTTTGAATCACAATTTGCTATGTGATCGCACGCCACAACCTGTAACTCCGGAACCGGAAGTCGGATCGGGATGAAATCAAATAGCCATTTACGGGGACGCAATACCTTTCATTTGAGGTCAAGTTTAGTCGAATCGGTCTAGCCATCTCCGAGAAACCGATGTGACTGTTACTCTGAATTTGGATACTTCCGCCGGGGCTTCCGGAACCGAGGATGGTGGCCAATGTGGCCAAATAGACTTTGAATGGATGTTAGTGACCTAATACTACAAATCGAAGCAGTTGTGGTCATATTTTGGAAAATTTTTCACCTTTATACATTCATTGCAGAATTTATTAAAATCGACATTTTATG
Organism: Topomyia yanbarensis; assembly: GCF_030247195.1. NCBI lineage: Eukaryota > Metazoa > Arthropoda > Insecta > Diptera > Culicidae > Topomyia > Topomyia yanbarensis. The sequence continues at coordinate 180,804,331 of NC_080671.1, read as the reverse complement.
CGTGTTCGTACTTATCACCCTGTAATTCCGGAACCGAAAGTCGGATCCATTAGAAATTCAATAGCAGCCTATAAGAACGTTGCACCTTTCATTTGAGACTAAGTTTGTCAAAATCGGTTCAGCCATCTCTGAGAAAAATGAGTGACATTTTTGGTCACATACACACACACATACACACACACATACATACATACACACATACATACACACAGACATTTGCCGAACTCGACGAACTGAATCGAATGGTATATGTCACTCGGCCCTCCGGGCCTCCGTTAAAAAGTCGGTTTTCAGAGCAATTGCAATACCTTTCTATTGAGAAAGGCAAAAAGGTGCGAAATCGGCAAAGTCCCAAAAAGTCGATTTTTATAAAAAAAAATTTTTCGAGATAACATTAAATCTCGACGTTTCATGCATTTTAAAGATGTTTGGCATCAAAAATACGAATTCGATTTCTGAAATTTCATGGGGTCCCCCCTTTGAAAAAAAAAATTTGAGTTCCGGCTTATATGGGAATTTCATGTGTGACCGGACCGTTCAGTCTATATTTCCGGAACCATACAAGCGATCCGTGCGAAATTTTACAGACATCTGTGGGGATAATATAGCTATCATTTGGGACTAAGTTTGTGAAAATCGGCCCAACCATTTTCAAGAAACTGATATGAGTTTGCTAGTTATGAAAGATGGCCGCTTTTCCCGGGCACTTCTGGAACCGTCTATGGTGGTCAATGTAGTCAACGAAAGTTTGTTTGGCCGTCGGTGACCTAGAACTGCAAAGTTAAGTTATTTGAGAGACATTTTAGCGAAATTTTTACCTTTTTTGCTTCCATCGGGGTATCGGTTTGAATCACAATTTGCTATGTGATCGCACGCCACAACCCGTAACTCCGGAACCGGAAGTCGGTTGGGGATAAAATTTAATAGCCACTTACGGGGACGCAATACCTTTCATTTGAGGTCAAGTTTAGTCGAATCGGTCTAGCCATCTCCGAGAAACCGATGTGACTGTTACTCTGAATTTGGATACTTCCGCCGGGGCTTCCGGAACCGATGATGGTGGCCAATGTGACCAAAGAGACTTTGAATGGCTGTTAATGACCTAGTACTACAAATCGAAGCAGTTGTGGTCACATTTTGGAAAAATTTTCACCATTATACATTCATTGCAGAATTTCTTAAAATCGACGTTTTCTGCGTGATCGTACTCATCACCCTGTAATTCCGGAACCGGAAGTCGGATCCATTAGAAATTCAATAGCAGCCTATGGGAACGTTGCACCTTTCATTTGGGACTAAGTTTGTAAAAATCGGTTCATCCATCTCTGAGAAAAGTGAGTGAGATTGTGTTCGCGTACACACACACAGACGCACATACACACACACACATACATACACACACACATACATACACACACACAGACATTTGCCGAACTCGACGAACTGAATCGAATGGTATATGTCACTCGGCCCTCCGGGCCTCCGTTAAAAAGTCGGTTTTCAGAGCAATTGCAATACCTTTCTATTGAGAAAGGCAAAAAGGTGCAAAATCGGCAAAGTCCCAAAAAGTCGATTTCCAAAAAAAAAAAAAAATTCGTGATAACATAAAATCTCGACGTTTCATGCATTTTAAAGATGTTTGGCATCAAAAATACGAATTCGATTTCTGAAATTTCATGGGGTCCCCCCTTTGAAAAAAAATTTGAGTTCCGGCTTATATGGGAATTTCATGTGTGACCGGACCGTTCAGTCTATATTTCCGGAACCATACAAGCGGTCCGTGCGAAATGTTACAGACATCTGTGGGGATAATATAGCTATCATTTGGGACTAAGTTTGTGAAAATCGGCCCAACCATTTTCAAGAAACTGATATGAGTTTGCTAGTTATGAAAGATGGCCGCTTTTCCCGGGCACTTCTGGAACCGTCTATGGTGGTCAATGTAGTCAACGAAAGTTTGTTTGGCCGTCGGTGACCTAGAACTGCAAAGTTAAGTTATTTGAGAGACATTTTAGCGAAATTTTTACCTTTTTTGCTTCCATCGGGGTATCGGTTTGAATCACAATTTGCTATGTGATCGCACGCCACAACCCGTAACTCCGGAACCGGAAGTCGGTTGGGGATAAAATTTAATAGCCACTTACGGGGACGCAATACCTTTCATTTGAGGTCAAGTTTAGTCGAATCGGTCTAGCCATCTCCGAGAAACCGATGTGACTGTTACTCTGAATTTGGATACTTCCGCCGGGGCTTCCGGAACCGATGATGGTGGCCAATGTGACCAAAGAGACTTTGAATGGCTGTTAATGACCTAGTACTACAAATCGAAGCAGTTGTGGTCACATTTTGGAAAAATTTTCACCATTATACATTCATTGCAGAATTTCTTAAAATCGACGTTTTCTGCGTGATCGTACTCATCACCCTGTAATTCCGGAACCGGAAGTCGGATCCATTAGAAATTCAATAGCAGCCTATGGGAACGTTGCACCTTTCATTTGGGACTAAGTTTGTAAAAATCGGTTCATCCATCTCTGAGAAAAGTGAGTGAGATTGTGTTCGCGTACACACACACAGACGCACATACACACACACACATACATACACACACACATACATACACACACACAGACATTTGCCGAACTCGACGAACTGAATCGAATGGTATATGTCACTCGGCCCTCCGGGCCTCCGTTAAAAAGTCGGTTTTCAGAGCAATTGCAATACCTTTCTATTGAGAAAGGCAAAAAGGTGCAAAATCGGCAAAGTCCCAAAAAGTCGATTTCCAAAAAAAAAAAAAAATTCGTGATAACATAAAATCTCGACGTTTCATGCATTTTAAAGATGTTTGGCATCAAAAATACGAATTCGATTTCTGAAATTTCATGGGGTCCCCCCTTTGAAAAAAAATTTGAGTTCCGGCTTATATGGGAATTTCATGTGTGACCGGACCGTTCAGTCTATATTTCCGGAACCATACAAGCGGTCCGTGCGAAATGTTACAGACATCTGTGGGGATAATATAGCTATCATTTGGGACTAAGTTTGTGAAAATCGGCCCAACCATTTCCGAGAAACTGATATGAGTTTGCTAGTTATGAAAGATGGCCGCTTTTCCCGGGCACTTCCGGAACCGTCTATGGTGGTCAATGTAGTCAACGAAAGTTTGTTTGGCCGTCGGTGACCTAGAACTGCAAAGTTAAGTTATTTGAGAGACATTTTAGCGAATTTTTTACCTTTTTTGCTTCCATCGGGGTATCGGTTTGAATCACAATTTGCTATGTGATCGCACGCCACAACCCGTAACTCCGGAACCGGAAGTCGGTTGGGGATAAAATTTAATAGCCATTTACGGGGACGCAATACCTTTCATTTGAGGTCAAGTTTAGTCGAATCGGTCTAGCCATCTCCGAGAAACCGATGTGACTGTTACTCTGAATTTGGATACTTCCGCCGGGGCTTCCGGAACCGATGATGGTGGCCAATGTAACCAAAGAGACTTTGAATGGCTGTTAATGACCTAGTACTACAAATCGAAGCAGTTGTGGTCACATTTTGGAAAAATTTTCACCATTATACATTCATTGCAGAATTTCTTAAAATCGACGTTTTCTGCGTGTTCGTACTCATCACCCTGTAATTCCGGAACCGGAAGTCGGATCCATTAGAAATTCAATAGCAGCCTATGGGAACGTTGCACCTTTCATTTGGGACTAAGTTTGTAAAAATCGGTTCATCCATCTCTGAGAAAAGTGAGTTTGTGTTCGCGTACACACACAGACGCACATACACACACACACATACATACACACACACATACATACACACACACAGACATTTGCCGAACTCGACGAACTGAATCGAATGGTATATGTCACTCGGCCCTCCGGGCCTCCGTTAAAAAGTCGGTTTTCAGAGCAATTGCAATACCTTTCTATTGAGAAAGGCAAAACGTGTTTAATCCACCTAACAGTGTGATGAGACATTTCTTATAACTCTTATCACTCTTCGGATATTATATCGTTTGAGAACATTTAGAACTTTATGCTTCGCGATGTTTTTGATAACACATACTACATGGGATAGTAGCAGGACTCAGAGAATCGCTCAAATCAGCATAGGACAACATCAGTGCTAGAAATCTCAAACCAAATCAATGGGAAATCGAAAAAATGGCCCATAAAATAGACATACCAACGAAATGTTGTTAATGCTCTGTTAATAAAATATCTATATTGTGGTGGGAAAACTGAATTTTCCTAAAGGGGTTATATATTGTACTGAGCCAAAAAAATCGATTTTTTTTGAATCGATTTGAAGTTTATACTTTATTCAAATTTCCAACACGATTGAGAAATCAACGCTTTTTCTTGAAAAGGGTGATACTAGCAGTGATACCATTCAAAGAAAATCAACAGTGAATATTTCCAGACTTTTATTTCCTATTTAAGAACTATTGTGTTTTTTATATCCTAGATTGCATGATTCAGTGATCGAAACCCAAAACTTCATAAAGTATTTGAAATTATTAAATTAAAATTTGTTTTTGCTATTGAAATTTACAAAATGATAGTATCGCCCCTTTGGCGATTGTTTACTTTTTCGGTCCCACCTATCAGCATTGAAGTATCGTTCTTACGTTTTTTTACAATAACTACCGTTCTACACCACCGATTTCGTCCGGGTTTTTTCAATAGCGATCATTGTTACTATTTACAGCTGGTATCAGCTTGATAATCCTCAAAAAATACGAAAATGACCGTTTCGCTTCTAAACTGCTAGCAAAAAAAGTATCGCCCTGTTTGTTTGCATGGAGCGTGGAGGGCGAAACTTTAAATAAACAAACAAAAATACAGTTTCGCCCGTTGTATTTTTTGCTGTAGTTTAAGAAAGCAATATCGTAGAATCAAAATTTTTAGGTTAATTGGTTGCGTTTCAAAGCCCTCATTCGCATGTATGAAAAAAGCCTTATGTTTACATTTGTAAGTATCGCCATTTTCACAAAAAAGGGTTGAAATGAAATCGCAGCTCCTGATATCACGCTATCTCTGAAGTGCATGCGTGCATAGTTCCAAATTTTACTTCGACATCGACTTTTTCTTCTTCTTTGCAAAGGTGACTTCCCAGTAGTATCCTTGATTTGAATTATTATCGCTAATCCTAATGCCAAAGAACAAATAAAAACCTCTCGAAAACTAACCGTTTGGGAAAATCATCATCATTACTGGAATTTTCATTTTCACGAAACTTTTCGATAACCTTCCGTCACTTGCGTTAATGCACTGTGTGCACAGTGCTCTGAAAATCTAGCGAAATCGTCTTAGGGCACCAGCGGGTCTAATTCAGAGCTATCTGTGAGGCGAGTTTAATCTTTAAAGAAAACTAAAAATTAATTTCTATTCCATAATTTTCAGTTCAGCAATTCGAGAGATCGTGCTCACCGCAAGCCATGAAAAATAGACTACGTTGTGAAGCGATGGTCACTATTTATTAAAAAATCACGGTTAAATAAAAAAAATTATACTATTAAAAAATTTCAAATAGTTTATAATTTTCACAAACTTATTAAGAAAAATTGTTTAATAATCTTTCGTAATATTGTGTAAGAAAAAAGCTGAAAATTTCAGTATTTTCTCTATCTGTAACATATTAACCCTTAAGTATACCAATTAATTGGTATACGAATTGGAATAGGTTCGCCAAATTTTGGAAGAAGTCTATAAAAAAAATCCCTCGAAAATTACCTAAAAATTGTTGTAGTTCGATACAATAAAAAATCCCCAAAAATGAAATGTACCTATTGATGTGAAACACAGTGAATAATACATACAATAAAGACCCATTTTTATCAGTCTCATGGTGTATTTTAGGCTGACAAAATGGGGACATTGACTAAATCGAGCAATTTTTTTTCTTTATAATAAACTGAAGCTGTTAAAATATTCTTCCCGTCCCTTGATGTAGTCTGATAACTATTTCTGATTATGATGAACTTTTTATTTTTGCATATTTCCATCTTCATGATAAGGAAAACATGCTCAAGAAAGGATTTACTCGAATTCAGTCTTGTTCGTCTGCTAGAGCCCATCAAACATATGTTCATATTTGGCTGATAAAATTGGGGTTTCAATGTGTTATAATAGATATTCAGCATTCGAAGAAGTTTCTTTTGAACGAGTGTAGAACGACTTTGTTTCTACTTACTTGAAATCAGCGGCGTAACCAGAAATTCGGTTTGGTGAAAATCGATCATACTGTCCAAACGGCATAATTCCGAAACCGTAATTTTTGAAGTTTTAAAATTATGCAGAATTAATTTTTCAGAAAATAGTAACAGAGTTCGTGTGTAGCGAATTTGTTGAGAATTTATTGTAGTCATGAATATTAACCTGAGAAAAATCACCATAAATACTTCTTGGACGATATACCGTCAAAATTATTTTATCAAATGATGCGCTGTTTAACGTTTGTAAAACTCATCGAAGATACTAAACCTCCGAAGTTGGCGGTTTCAAAATGATGCTATCTTGACCTTAAATTACTGATTTTAAACATTTGATCTATACATATAATTGGTCATACAACAAAAATCAAATGCTCATCAAAATCGATCAGAACCTGCTAGAATCGAATGGAAATCGTTATTTTTCATAAATTTCTCTCTACATTCGGAAAGTGTTATCCTCGTTATTAATCATATTACGTTTTCGTCTCAACTCGACGCATTCCCAAAAAAAACCTGTCTTAATCCATCTAGTGGTGCAATTGTGCTTTTCTCATTTGTCCAGACTACGATTCCATGGCTGGTTATGTTCAATACAATGGTGGAAATGAATATTACATGTTCAGTACGATTTGCACATACATACAATGGATCGACAGCCACGATCTTGAGATACTATGTGATACTGAAACATCGCTTGAAACTAGCGGCGGATCATGGAGAAAGATCCGGGAGGTCCAGGTCCCGCCGAAAATTTTCAACTTGTTAAGAAATTTTAAACTAGTTTTAATTTTAAAGTAGCAACCCCTCACTGCATACTCCCTCCGGGCCGGTATGATTGACGATTTTTAGAGTGATTGCATAACCTTTCTATATGAGAAAGACAAAAATGTACCAAAGTCCAAAAAAAGTCAATTTTTGTCAAACATCTCAATGTTTCATGCATTTTAAAGTCATTTGGCATCAAAAATACAAATTTGATTTTGAAAATTTTTCATTTCAGTTTATATGGGAATTTGCTGTGTGATTGCACTCTTCAACTCGTAACTCCGGAACCGGAAGTCCAATCAATAAAAAATTCAATAGCAGCCGATGGGAAGGTTGTACCTTTCATTTGAGACTAACTTTATGCAAATCGGTCCAGCCATCTCTGAGAAACAGAGGTCACATTTTTTCTACATACACACATACATACACACACAGACATTTTCCGATCTCGACGAACTCAGTCGATTGGCATATGACACTCGGCCCTCCGGGTCGGGATTAGATTGACGAATTTTAGAGTGAATGAGAAAGGCAAGAACATTTTTAGCAAATGTTGAAAGTTATGCATTTTGTTGGTAAGCAGTTCTATGTTTCATAGACATTAAATCAATTTTAACTTCTCTTCCTATTAAATAAAGACCCTTATTACAGTACATCTCTACAAAAACGAGATCAATTTGAAAATAAATCTGAGGACTATGATTGATTACAGAACTCTGGAATTTTCTATTGGAATGTTTTCAGGCAGGAATTTGATATTGATGCTATTAGAAAACTGTGAAATCAAGACCAATAGATCAGTTACATATCAGGACCCCATTTCGACAATTTATCAAAAGTCCTCATGATGTTTACAACAACAGGTTATCAATCTACGGATCAGATAATTGTTATTGTAATATTGAATTAAATCAGTCTGCATCAATAAATTTTCAACTTTAATCCAATATTTTTTGGGTGTGGTGGGGGGGGTGGGGGGCGTTGTATGGTGTTAAACCCCAAAACCTTCTCTGGGCTACGCCGTTGCTTGGAGTTATTTATTTCGCTTTTCATTTTCCGATATGTTTCAGATCGATCCGATGGTCATTAGTTAGAAAAATTGCAGTCAGAAGGTTCGCACAAATGAACATTTTTGCACTGATAAGTTATCAAGTTCCTTCCAGACAACTTGGAAGTGTTCGGTGATTATTTCTAGCGGTTGTAGACAGAAAAATGAAATACAAAATTCGATTTGTCGTAATAATGTTTGGCTTATTTCAATGGATTATTTCTATATTGAACAATAAATAGGCGACAAAGAGTAATCCACAAACAACAAGCCATAACTTTTAAAGTATTCAAAATAGATATTTGAAGTCTTCAGTAAAGTTATTCGCAAAAGTAAGAGCTACAAATTTGCTGAAGGCATAATTTCGATATAATCACTTCCAAGAAAATTTATGAAAATATCTCACTCATAGGGAGATTAATCAGCAAAAGCACTATACCAAAAGAAAGGGCATATTGCCTCCATTAAATTCTCCGAAGATACTATTGATCTAAAATAAGCTGTTTTGGCGTTAATAATAGATTACATGTTTTTGGTAATATTTCTGGCAACGGGAAATGATAAAAATCTTTCATTCGCATTTAATGTTAAATATCTCTTTTGATAATAGTCCGATTTCAACAATCTATAGCTTGTTCGAAAGGTATTCGTTAAAGCTGTCTAAAAACATATAAATTGTTAATCTATATTCTCAATTTCGGCAGATAATTTCTAAAAAACTGCAAAAAATGCCATTTTTACGTATTCAAACATTCATATCTTGGAAACTAAACATCAGAATCAAAAACAAATTATAGCGTTCATACTGTTTTTTAGTTCTTTCATTTAAAATTGGTTTGGATAAGATCGGTTCAGCCATTGCTGAGAAACACGAATGAGAATTTGTCCGTTACATACACACACACACAGACACACACACACACACACACACACACACACACAGACATTGTCCCAAATCGTCGAGCTGAGTCGATTGGTATATAAGACTCGGCCCTCCGGGCCTCGGAAAAAATCTTGAAAGTTTGAGCGAATTCTATACATTTCTTTTATAAGAAATGTAAAACATTTCAAAATAATATCTCGCACTGTTATTTGTTATAATTTTCTGTTATTTTAACTAGTAACGAGACCATATTTATAGCACAGCTTACTACGAAAATTGCATTCTGTTATAATCTTGTCATTTCATTCTGATCGGGATAACTGCGAAATTTTTGTGCCTAGACATATCAACAGAACGCAGCAGGCTTGTTTCTATGAAGTACATCTTGTACTACTCAAGTCTGCACAGCATTTTCTATTGAAGATGGAATCCCAACAAATCTGGGTTGCGAAATTATTTCGGGCAGTCTTGTGTAATTATCCGATTAGAGACTCAATCTGGAACGCAATCTAATCGTACACAAACGCTCGGCCCAAGGCAAAAACCTTGCATCGACTAATCCGCACCGCACATCAGCGAAGAATCGCCATAACAGCGTCCGTGATGCTTTCCACAGCATGTTGCGACTGGAGCTAAAAGCCTTAATAATCAATCCGCGCTCTAGCTGCAAAACAGTCGGTTCCTAGAATAGGAAGCTACATGAAAATTGCTCTGCACAGGCAGAACATTGAGAAATGCTGATCCAATTCTATGAAGATTTAGTTTACGGCAAGGAGAAAAACTGCTTATGTAGTAGAGTAGACTTTCAGCCGAGAACTGATCAATCATTATTATTCGTACCTTTCATCGTCCATCAATTTTACTTTTTAATTATAATTGACCAAAATATTCCCACGATATCGACACCTCCCCTAGACACTAAACCCTTCCCACAACTGGATCAAAATTGATTCACCACATAACACCTCAGCCTCAGCCCATCACTGATTCAACATTCGAGTCGTCCGAATGGGGTGCAAATTTGCTCGTCCCAAAATGCAGGAATAGCACAACGGATACGCATACTTTCTGACGATAATAGGTACCTAGTGCTTGCTTTTCCCTTCATCACTTAATTGAATGTCCCATCGATAGACCGAACCGAAGCGATAAGCTGCTGACGGAGAGACCAATCCCCCTTTCCTCCACTGATTGCCGAATCGATCGGATCGAACCGGAGACCCCCCCCCCAATTGCTGCGGCAAACTAGCCACGAACATATGTGCGCTGTTGCAAAAATATTTCTCTTTCGATAGTTTCGATTTCTTCGCACTTTATTTGCTGCTCCCACCTGGCTTCTGGATGGCGTGGGATGGGGTGGAAGGTGGTAGACCAACACCACGCCTTTCGTCCTTTCTTTCATTCAGATGGGTGTAGCTGCAAGTACGGCAAACTGTTATGGCAGAGTAGTTTTGCAGAATAACAATGTCGATCTGGGTTTTGCGAAGCGTAATCAGAGGAAAAATTCTACTCGAATAATTTTACATTGAGCATTTCCCATTCAAGGACCGTTTCGCTTTTGCTACTTAGGGCTACATATACAGATGGGGTATATAGAATGAGTGCTTACTGGCAGTTTTTTTGTTGTTATTGTATGGCATCACTCCGGCCGGAGAGCTGTAGCCAGCCAGCATCAAGGACGCTGCCGCTAGACGAACGAACAGACGGTGGGATGAAGCACAAAAAAATAAAACGATGACATGGATTTTGTGTGATTGGAAACTACTCTCGTGTGAAGTGAGATGTTTTCTTCCTTTGTAGCAGTTTGAGCGTATCCCAAAGCACGAGTATTTATTCGCTTAGGTTTATTATGTTTCCTAGCTCAACTGCTGCTCGACATGGGAGAGCAATTTCGATAAATTGAAATCGAAGGAAAAACAAAAACAAAGTAGCAATCTGCAGCAAGAACGAATATCATTTCTGTGCTGTGGTATGTGGCGTTCATTCGGGAACAGGTGCCAAGTTTAGTTGCAAGCAGGGGTGCCAGGTCATAATTTTTGAAATCTGTGCGAAACCTATATAAAAATCTGTGCAAATCTGTGTTAAAGAAATACAAACTTGTTTCAAAACAAGATGTGGGGACCTTTTTTAGTTTTTGCTTGTGGCAAAAATGAAAGCGAGGTCAAAAATTGAGAAATCTGTACTATATTACTATGAGCTTACGTAGGCTGTGCTAGTACGTAGGCCGTAGGTTGACCGAGTAAAAACCCAGGACCGTCGAAAGGAGACCCTATCCCGTTACCTCTTGATCGAAGGGGCCTGGCACAAGTCTCCCCAGGTTTTCGGAACTCATGACATTTCTGGAGGTCTTGCCGGAAGAGTTTTGTCAGAATGTCTTTCGTGAGAATCACCGGACGGTGAGCCCGAAATATATGTGATGAATGTCGTCATCTTTGGTGCAAGTTGTTCGCCTTGTTTGGCACAATACGTCAAAAATATTAACGCACGTGATCATGAGAAAGACTTTCCAGAAGCTGGTGTTACAGTTTGTCGGAAAACATACGTTGACGACTATTTCGACAGTGTTGATGAACAAGCAATTAAAAGGGCTACGGAGCTGAAGGCGATTCATGAAGATGATGGTTTCGAGATCCGCAATTGGGTCAGTAACTCTTCCGAGTTTCTACAGCAGCTTAGACAGGCAACTGTGAAGGATATGAAATGTCTTAGTGGAACTGCTGATACCGAGAGAGTTCTAGGATTGAAATGGCGTCCTTCGGACGACGTTTTCCTGTTTGCAGCTGAGATGCGCGAGGATCTCAAACCTTACATAACAGAAAGAGCCTGGCCAACGAAACGGATAGCGCTTAGATGCATCATGAGCATATTTGATCCAAAGCAGTTTCTTGCACCATTGCTAATACATGGACGGATTTTGATGCAAGATCTTTGGAGGAGCGGGATTGATTGGGATGAGAAATTAGAACTATACCATTATGAGTTGTATGAGTGGTTGCAGTGGACAAAACTATTTCCTCTTATCGAAAATATTCGCGTACCTCGATGCTATCTTGGAGAGATGAATTCTGGTGCGTACGAAAACGTTCAGTTGCATATTTTTACTGAGGACGCTTACGGGTGTGTAGCGTATTTCAGATTTTCAAATGGTAGTGTAGTCCAGTGCGCTCTAATCGAAGCAAAGGTAAAAGTAGTACCATTGCAATATTTGTCGATCCCTAGAAAAGAGTTGGAGGCAGCAGTGTTTATCACGAACGATTTGTGAGAATCACTCATTACCGATCCGGAGAAAATTCCTGTGGACAGACTCTATTGCTGTACTTTCGTGGATTAAATCCGAGCGTCAAAGATATAAGCCCTTTGTTGCGCATCGTGTTGGCGAGATCCTTAGTGTTACAAACCCGGACGACTGGCGCTGGGTGCCAACAAAAAGTAATTTAGGATGATTTTACGAAGCGGGGGGGGGGGGGGAAAGCAGCAGAATTGAGTCCAAACAGCCGCTGGTTCCGAGCATCAGAGTTTCTGTATAATTCCGAGAATGATTGGCCAAAACTGACGCTGCAATTAATAGAGATACAGGAAGAGCTTCGAGCTAGTGTACTTCTGCATGATATCATTTTGCCTGATGGATTGTCGGACAGGATTCAACATATATCACGTTGGACAGTATTAATTCGAACTTTGGCGACCGTTTATCGGTTTGTGTCTAATTGCAAGCGTCGTCTACAGAAACTACCAATTGAAGGTTTACCGATCAAGATACGGTCAGTACATAAATCTGGTGTACATTTGAAACAAGAGGAGTTTTTAGCTGCAGAGAATTGTCTTTGGCGTGTGGCTCAAGGAGAAGTGTTTCCAGATGAAAAGAAGGTGTTACTAAAGAATAGGGACTTACCGGTTGGAGCAAAAATGGAGATAGAAAGGAGCAGTTCGATATATAACAAATCACCTTTCTTGGATGAGTTTGGAGTGATACGCATGGAAGGCCGGACAGAGACAGCGGAATACGCTGCATTCGACGCGAGATATCCAATCATTCTTCCGAAATCTCACCCTATCACTAAAAAGTTGGTCGAGCACTATCACCGAAACTATGGGCATGGCAGTAGAGAAACTGTGGTGAATGAGATAATACAGCGATTCCAGATTCCGCATTTGAGGGTGATAGTTGGGACAATAATGAGGGAATGTCAGTGGTGTAAGATACAAAAAACGAGACCAAGGATTCCCAGAATGGCACCACTTCCAGAACAGCGATTGTCAGTAAGAACAGATCCGTTTTCTTACGTTGGACTTGATTATTTTGGGCCATTGGAGACGACAGTTGGAAGGCGTAAGGAGAAGCGTTGGGTTGCCTTATTTACATGTCTGACAGTACGTACGGTACACCTAGAAGTGGCACACAGCTTGACTACCGAATCGTCCAAAATGGCAATAAGGAGATTTGTGAAAAGGCGAGGAAGTCCGGTGGAAATTTTCTCGGACAATGGGACGAACTTCGTGGGAGCCAGCCGAGAGTTGTCCGAACAGATGAAGATGATTAATGCAGATTGCGCTGATACGTTTACTAGTGCGAGAACACGCTGGACTTTTAATCCTCCGTCTGTGCCGCATATGGGTGGTGTCCCGAGCAGAGTCTGATATCAAATTGAGAACTAAACTTGATGTTGTGATGTAGTAGGGAATGATTGCTCAGATTGTTATCATTTTGGTCGTTTTAACGGTTAAAAGATCAAAATCGAAAGCAAAAAAATTGCACTATGACATCAAAAAGAAAACTATTTATGCTATCAGTGAAAGCAAATTGAAAACTAATTGAGATGATGAAATAATTCATTGATAACAAAATAAGCAATCAATTTGATGTTTGTCAAAGAAATAGAAACAAACATTTTTTTCTAAAAATGTAAGCACATCAAAATGAGATCAAAATATGATGTCATATCTGAAAAAGTTTAAACTGATATCAAAATAAGATTTCAATTTGATGCTTAATATCAAAATATGTTGTCTATTTGCTGTAATTTTGATGTTGGACTTTGCTCGGGGTGTGGGAGCGTATGGTTCGCTTCGTGAAAGAGGCGTTGAAGGATACTCGAAACGGCTCTGGTAGAAGCGGAGAATTTGATCAATTCTCGTTTCAACCAATTCTAAGGAGGACAGCGAGGCATTGACACCAAATCACTTCCTCCGTGGTCGTTCTTCTGTAGAATGCTTGCCTTTTAGGAATCCAATAGATCTGGCGGATACGTTGCGAAGCAGCTACACACGAGCACAGTACCTATCGGACGAGCTCTGGAAACGATGGCAGAAGGAGTACTTCCCTACCCTGAATCCAAGGCCAAAATGTGTTGCTGACCAAAAACAAGTAGAAATTGGAGATCTGGTATTTGTGGCAGATGGAGAAAAACGTAATTCATGGGAGCGAGGAATTGTGAATGAAGTTACGATTGCCAAAGACGGACGCGTTCGATCGGCGATTGTGCACACAAACAAAGGAGAGAAATCTAGACCCGTTGCAAAACTTGCTGTGTTGGAAGTAAGTGGTAAACCCATTCGTCCAATAGCTAATTTGAAGCAGTGACAGGGTTTACGGGTGGGGGTACGTTGCGATCAGTCCGGATTATATGGCGTTGACTGTTACAGAATGCCCCTTTGTTAACAATACCCCCGCTAATGATGTGTCATCAACGTCAAGTATATAGACTGTCATCACACAGTGAGTGTGCAGATTTGATTGGTTTTGTAGCAATAATTACTAGGTTTAGTGATTGATTTATCTCGATTGTTGAAGTGAATTCGAAGTAGAAGTAAACGGTATTTATTCAAAGGAATGCGAATTGTGAGCACATTTACGGGAAAGAAGTATTTAAGGCTAATTTGCTGGAGACGAAAGGTTTTCGGATTGAATTTCTGGACGTATTTAACTGTAAGATCGTAAGTTTGTGAATAGTTCAGATTAATTAATTAAAATTGTAGTGCGGAAACAGATTGGATTGATATAATTGTTGCTTGAGTGTAGGATTCGACGAAAGGAGAAACTTTGAATGTAAGGTGAATTGTTTTGTATTGAATTGCGCTTTAACAGATGAATACATTTTAGCTTTAAGTTCAGGACAGATCCACTACGAAGACGGTTTTTTAATTTCGACGTTCACCCGAAACCCTCGCAACAATCATCGTCCCCTTTTTCGGATATACACACATTCGCGGCTCTTGCTACATAGCAATCAATGAATATTAAAAACTGTTTTTTGGAGAAATCTACAATTCTCAATTGAGCGGATAATATTAAATATTTTGAGATTATCTGCGAAGGACGGGCGATGAATCTTCAGCACTAAATACGCGTTATTGAAGTAAAGCAGAAACATCAACGGTTCCAAGTAGCTTCCCTGCGCCATTACTGACATAGAAGTGTTGGTTCGTGGTAATCTCCAATGACAACCAATATCTTTCGATCCGTGAGGTAGGATCGAAGTAACAGTAAAAACTACCGTTGATTCCAAATATCACAATTAACAAAAGTGGCAGATAGGTGAGTGTAAATAATGTCAGTTTCAGCACGACGTTCCATGCTCCCTGTTATGTAAGATGATAGATACGGCTGTTTCGCTGTTCAACGGTCTACTACTTTCATTGGGCCTAAAGTTGTTCCAGAATGGCCAACTCGAGACAGCACTTAATGAAGTAATCCCACTATGGTTATTGATTTCTCACTTATTTCACTTTTTTGTGGAATGGAAACATGTTCACGGATTTGATGCATCAAGAAAAATCCCACTTACAAGAGATGTGAAGAAGCGGGCTTTTCAAAACCTTCATGTGCCGAAGTTTCGGAATGGAACCGTATATCGTCAATTACGGTTGAATTCCGTGGCTCATTTTTTTCGCTGATAGGTTTGCGAAAAAATTACGATTTAGCAAGAATCTGTTCTTATGGCAAAAAACAGCATTTTCGTGACAGCTAACACAATGAATTCGGAAGTAAAGGAAGTTTTCCCACAAATGGATGTTACCCTGTTTTAAGTTCCATGATGGTTCGTGACGTTTGGGACAAGCTTAACCAGCTCCCACTACAGCAAGGATGAGTTATAAATTATCCCTTCCCGGAATTAGACGACAATGGAGTTTATCCCAAAAGAGCAAAATCAATGCCCAGCTCCGTCCAGTAGCTAATATTGCGTGACAATGAAGCGGAAACTGAAGATAAAGAGCGAAGTTTCGGCAGGTTATAGTCGGTTGCCATAAAAATCGATGTCTTCCGGCCACAGCTGCAGATTTCTTGCCAGATCAACAACTTACCAAGAAAGCTATCCGCAAGAACAAATTTTTATTTCTTGGGAACATCTCAGCGACCCCTGGCAACAAAAAACTTCTGTCCCGGAATCTATTTGAAAACCAATTTGACACATGTCTCATCGTCTATAAGGGTGCGTCCGTTTGATGTGGTCTGCATCTGTTCATACACATTTTGGGTCCGCAATTTTCCAGTTCAAATTTTTTTTCAAAGGCGTATATTACGCATATTAGCTAGTGGTGAAAAAGAGACGGGAAGCTTCACAATCGAAATAATTCCTCAACATTCTCTCTACTGTCAACCGCAGAGCCGTAGCAATTCTGTTTGGCGTGAGTGGGCAAATTTTTTTTGGATTAAATTTAACGTATATTTAAACTTTTTATGTTGCAACGACATTCAATTAGCAAGGGACTAGAAGATATGAAGTATTTTTTTAATATTAAGAGCCATAGTACTCAAGGAAGATCGAGACGGTCCTGACTCCTGCAGTAGAAGACAAAGGGATAAGTCTTCGACACGGCCGCAAAGAGAAAAAATACGGGCCCAGGGGGTCCAACGTACGGGCCCCCACCACTGTATATTGCCCGAGTACCAAAAAGTTAAAGGTTGGGATTTTGCATGAGTTTATCCGGCACCTAATGTTAATGGTTTCGTCTATGTCCTGATCGGTGAAAGTGCTACATTACTCTACTATATTATAATTCTGTGAAAAAATTCGTCTCTTTTGTTGCTTATTCTAGTTGATTTTTTAACTTATAAAAAAGCAGTAAAAAGTGCAAAGAATGGAAATGAAATAGGTTAAACAAATTAAGGGAATATACACACAAAAGTAGGACTAATTAGAAATAGAGCAAAAATATATAAACATCAAAATGGTGAATGTTAAAAATTGAATAATACAAAAAAAAGAACTGAAAAAACAGAAACATATTAGTAAAAGTGAAGAAATGTAAAGTTGAAAAATATAGTAATTCATAAAATAAAAATACTATCTAAACTTAAAAATGATAAAAGAAAACAATAGGAAAACCGAATATTGAAAAATAACATAAAACAAAAATAACAAAATCAACCAAATAAACAAATCAACGTCATATTCGTCGCTGGTGTGCTATCTAATGACAAGCACCATTTTGCACATTTCGAGAAAAACTATTTCTAAAGTTTGAGATTGAATATCTTGAAACTTATAAATGCTAGAAACTATCTAGAGAAGACAATTTATGCTTCTAGCTTCTATAGGAATCTCTCAAATATCACGAAGATCGGATAACTATATTGAGAGTTTTTGCCAAAAATGTAAACAAAAGTCGCACTCACGCGTATCATAGGTGTGTATTGATGACAAAATTTGTATGGTGTGTCATAATTGCGCATGGAAAATTTTCCATTCAAATAAAGCATCAATGTATAACTTTTATTCAAATCTTCGGTTTAATTTGGTCTAGAAACAATCGATGAGATGCATTTTAAAGGAAATTGGCAAGGAATGTAGAAAAAATAATAATGTTTGTTTACAGTGTTGTCAAACCTGCAATATTTCCAGTTGAAAAGGATAAATGCATTTTTCTCGCAATACATGTATTTTTCCTTTAAAAGTTATCATTCCATTGTGTGCCTCAGACATTTTACACATAAGAACATCTAAATCTTCAATATAACTTGGACAAATCCCAAGAAACGCCACTTAGTAGAGATTTTTAAGACCAGAAATGCAGCATATCTAACTCAGTTTATCACAAAATGGCGTTTGTAATAAGATAGCACAACAGCGACTGACTGAGAAAAAACTAAAACAGAAACGATAAAAAATTGTAAAAGAAAACAGGAAACTAGACAAACGAACTGCAAATTTTCAGGAAGAATAAAATTATTAAACAAATGGTGAAAATAATGAAAAATTGGTAAAGGTAGGAATATTCGAAGGATGAATTAACAAGCGGAAACTATTAAAAAGAATACAACAAACATTATAAAAATTGCATAAAACTGAAAAATTTGATGAATCGAAAACATAAATTTAACACTGAAGCCAAGAAATATTTAAAGCAATAAAAGTAAGTAAATAGTTAAGAATGCATAAAATTAGCAAAATTGATATAAAAGACCAAAAAAAAATTAACATGGAAAATTATAAACAAATGAAGGAAATGAAAACTTTTGAAAAATTAGATAATAGAAAGTTGGAATGATGAAAATACGTAAAAAATAAAGAAATTTAGAAGGTATGAATTGAAGAAAAACGGAGCAAAACAAAAAATAATAGAAAAATCAAAAAGGCTTACTAGAAAAAAATATACAAAATGGAGAAAACTAAAAGAAGAAAATGAAAGAAATATAAAATGGATTAAATGATTTAAAAGGTGGGAAAAACATAAGAAATTAAATAAGATATGAATGAAGAAAAATTCCGCAAGATAAATCAAACGTTTTTCAGGAAAATAAAAAAAGAAAGAAATAGTAAACGTACAAGAAATTGGTCTATAGAAAAAGTAATTTCAAAATAGATTAAATGGAAAATATTAAGAAACAACAATAATGAACAAAATAAAATCTTAAGAAAAAAGTGTAAAAAAGCATTTTATTTTATTATATTAATTTAACATGGGGAAAATAGAGCAACTGAAAAATAAAAAGTTAAAAAACTAGAAAACATGCAAATAAATACGAGAAAGGCTAATAATGGGACAATAAAACAAATTGGGGTGAAATAAAAAAAAATAAAATAAAAATGCTAGCGGCGATGCAAAAAAATACATATGGAGAAAGAAGAAAAAAGAAAAATAGTAGCAAAAATGAAGCAATTAGACAAATTTTATAACTTGGACGAACTGACAAATGAAAAAAAAAATAACATATAAAGAAATATTTTGAAAAATTGAAAATATGGAATAACAGAGAAATTACTATAAATTAAAATAAGTGGTAAAGAAAATGTAAGAAAATGCAAAAAATATGAATGTGAAAAGATGAATAAAATAAAATATGGCAACAATGGAAAAGACAGATTGTAAAAATGCAGATGCACAAAAAATTCCACAACTTAAAAAAATACATCAATGCAATTGTAACAAAATTAAACTATAATCCATGCCAAAATTTAAAAAAGTAAAAAAGCGAAACATGGATCAAATTTCAAGTAAGGTATATGGATGGATTTTACCCTATGGTGGTGTCGAATACATCACGATCGTAAGAAATACGAATTTTCCCGATACAGTGGAGACCCGATTTAATCTACCCCCGATTTTATCAGCTTTTGGACCCGATTTTATCAACTTCATATGAAAATTGATTGTTGGTAGTTTGATAAACTCTAGCAGACGAACCAAGTTGAATTCAAGTAAATTCTTTCTTGGGCATATATTTCTTATCTTAGAGATCCGAAAAATGCAGAAATAATTTTTTTTTTAAACTTTGCGCTGTCAGACCTTCTTAAAGGGAACTTAAAGTAAATACAGAAAAGGTTGCAAGGCTATATTTAAGGAACAAAGAATATTTGAAGAGCTTCGGTTTATTAAAAAAAACAGAAAAATATATGTCCCGATTTTCTCAATGTCCCTGTTTTATCAGCTTAAAATTCGCCAAGGGGCTGATAAAAAATGGATCTTTACTGTATTTGTGTTAGTTGTGACACTTTGAAATATATTATAAGAATATTGTAAGTGATTTCTAGTAAATAGAGCAAATGATAAATCGTTACGTCCAGGAAGCTGAAGAAATTGACGTTCAATATCTCACGCTACTTCAGCTACAATTTTATTTATATTGAAGGATTAAATGGTATATAACCAAAGTTCTCACAGAAATAATTCGTTTTAACCAACCTTTTTGAACATTTTGCATAGGATTTCAAGATAAATGTTCTGTGAACGGATTGCTATCTAAAGATACTATAAGCGACCACTACTATCACTTAGCCGGTTAAAAAACAATGCACCGATTCTATATATGCAGAGCTTCATAGTTGAATCCAAGTTAAAAGAAAACGCAGAACGTCTGATACCACAATATATTGCTATTCATTTTTCAACATCTTTAAAAAAGTTTTAATATCAAAAATCACATCTGGAAACTTGTCCATATTATTCGTAACCAACCACTGATCGCTGATTCGATATTGCTGTAATGCTGTCTGGAATCCGCTATGACCTTCATTCGTTCGTAACTGTCTATCTACATATCTTACACGTTGCTACGTCGTGCGGAACATCACTTCCACTGATCTGTGGCACATTTTATGCAAAACCTAGCGACAGCACTGGCCTAGAAACGAGACTTACAAACGATTGAATGATATACATACATACTTTCATTGCATTATTAAGTCCTTCCGTAAACATAGACCAAGAGTTGATATCCCGTTAAGCTATAACCCTTTCTCCCCAGTCTGCCTGCCGCTTTTATCACGCCTCAATAAAGATCGTCTGCGAGATATTCGAATGCATCATGACACATAATAACGCTACAGACATGATGTGTCTGCACTTTAGTTGGTTCTTCTGCTCTTTTTTATATTCATACATGCATGTTGGCATCTCGAAGAGATACAGCACTTGGAATAATTAATATGACACCCGGCAATAAACCCCAACACATCGTCTCGTATCGCATCGCTCGTCGGAATCCAGCACAGACACACATATCCTTGATGCGATTGCTGTCCGGATTGGGATGCGAGGAAAGTTCGTCCGTCCGTTGACTTCTGAGGGCCTCATTCTTCGTTGTCACAGTTGTGGCTGTCAAGTTCGAGTTCGAGGAGTTCAGCCGAAGCTCAAATCGAATCCCCACCAGTGTTGACGGGGTGGGGCGGGATGGCTACGGAATAGAAAACATGAGTAATGAGTCTGGAGCACGCGTGCTTTTGCATTGGATGGGACATTCCCTTTTGAGCGGACAGGGTTGTAGTGGTACTCCCGCTTTCAAACTGCACAAAAGCAAGAAATGTTCTTTGTAAAAGATCCTTATTGAGAAGCAAACTCCCAGTCCTATCTGAAATCTGCTAGATGCTACTGTATAGTCAAAGCCGATAATGCATCTAGCTAGACTCGATGATAGAGAAAATCCCTTGCAATGATCCGCAGAAAGACAACCTATTAATATGAATATATTGACGCACATTAAATCCCTCTAACGGATTGCCCTCTACGTCTACTTCTGCTTCAACAGCGCCGTTGCACCGAGCGGATGATGATCCAGGCCACACGTCGTGGGGCGGCTCTTATTGAAAGCCGGTCTTTTGGAAAATATTCTCCTTTCCCGGAACCAGACCGGCAAGGGTGAGATGAATGCGTTGCCGGTCTGGTCTGTCTTGTGGCTGATGCATCATCAATAAGTGGCAGTAGGAGAGCGCATACATATGATTTGAAGCCTATATATAATAATCTTTGTCGTCGTCGGGAAATGGTTAGGAGAATGGGCGGTTTATGGGCCGGGAAGCAACTATTGGACATGATTGAAAATCAATACGCTGGTTATTCTCATAATCAACCGGTCGTAGGGTTCGGATTGGAAAACCGGCGGAGATCGGGAACATCGTTCATTTGGTACAACGGGTCGTTGTAGGATCATCAAATAGATAATAAAATTTAAATTTGATATCATACTTGAGTAAAATTCAACATTCAAATAATGAAAATGTTTTTAATAAGGCGCTATTACAAAATTTTCCCATTTCATTCTAGTACAAGTCATTCGATTTGAATCACCACTGGTGGTTGCCAGCAGTACATTCACTGTGGTGATAAAGCTACAAACTATACTGGTGCGTGAATTATATTGTTATAATTTGAAAGTTGGATTCAACTGTCCACTCAACCTATACGTTTTAATCAATTTATGTAGTTCAATTCAATAAATCGCAATTCCTACATAATTCGATGTTAGCATCTATTCATTAGTATGGCATTCTTATCTATTCAACTAATCTGTGTTGATTATCTATGATACCAAATTTAGGTTTAGTTTTAAGATAACTCTAGCAAACTTTTACCAAAACGTGTGGAATAAACAAATTAAAAAAAACTTAACTTTTGAAACGTGACTTCGACTTTCGCTTTGTTCTTGTTGATGTATGTCTTTTTTGCATGCTGCACAAATAGCGTCTGTTCTGGTATCCAGCGGCTGAACATGAAATGCTCTCCCCAGAGCTATATCCAAGATGGCAGCCCCATCACGGTGTGATAGGGAACCTTAGGCTAACCACCTACTGTTCCCGAAATTCAAAAACCGTTCTTGAAACCGAAAAAGAAAGATTTCAAACTGATTTAATTGCAACGACTTTTAGCATGAAACAACGGACACGAATTGGAACTTGGAATGTATTAACCCTAGCCCAGCAGGGTTAATTGGCACAACTTGCCAATGAGGCATGCCGCATGAGCTATGAGGTGAACACGCTCTTCGTCACCGTGTAGTTGGCTTCCTGCTCAGCGCGCACGCCTACACTGCGCTAATGATGTGGGAGCCTATTAATGAGAGAATAATCGTTGCCAAATTCAGAACACATGCAAGAAAAGGAGAACTTTTACAGTCAACTGAATGCTGTCGTGGATAAAATTCCGAAAGGTGATATCCAGATTTACATGGGCGACTTCAACGCGAAGGTGGGCTCCGATAACTAGGACTATGAGCACGTCACGGCCTCGGAGAAATGAGCGAAAACGGAGAGCTGCTTGCAGAGTTTTGTGGCAACAATGACATGGTGATCTGGGGATCTCTCTTCCTCCATCGGCCAGTACACAAAGTGACATGGCTTCACGGAGAATCAAATCGACCACATCTGAATCAGCCGAAAATGGAGAAGGAGCCTCCTTAATGTGCGTAACAAGCGTAGCGCTGATATAGCGTCCGAACACCATCTCCTAATCGGCGAGATCCGGCTGCGTAGGCGTCGGTTTAACACACGTCGTGGAAGATGCTGCGGTAAGAAGGTCCTTCGTCGAGGAGCTGGAGAACCATGTTGCAGATATTCCGGAAGGTGGAAGCGTAGAAGATCAATGGACCGCCATCAAGAACACCTTCATCGCCATCGGCGAGAATAATCTGGGTGAGCTACGTACCCAGAGAAAACAGTGGATCACAGATGACACCTGGAAGAGGATAGAGGAACGAAGGGATGCCAAAGCCGCGATTGAGCGAGCTAAAACATGAGGAGCCAAAGCCGCAGCCCGTCAGCGCTATTCAGCTCTAGAGAAGGAAGTGAAACGCTGATGTAGACGGGACAAAAGAGCGTGGGCAGACTCCTTAGCCGACGAAGGTGAGAAAGCTGCAAACACTGGCGACATCCGTCTCCTCTACGAGATCTCACGCCGCCCTAGTGGGACAAAGAGTAATGCTACGATGCCCGTGAAAGACACGTCTGGACAGTTGTTATCCGACCGCGCTGACCAGCTGAAAAGCTGGTTCGAACACTTTGAAAACCTTTTTCAAGTGTCGGTCATGCCACCAACAACTCGCCATGATCCGCCAAGGGTTCGACGTATTACCCTCGTCAACACCGAAGCTCCACCATTGCAAGAGATAGAAGCAGCCATCCGGAGCATGAAATCGAACAGAGCCCTAGGGGTCGATCGCATATCATCAGAGATGCTCAAAGCGGACCCCGTAGTATCTGCACAACTGTTGCATCAATTATTCTACAATATCTGGGATACCGCGACTTTTCCGGCCGATTGGATGCAGGGCGTCTTAGTGAAGGTACCCAAAAAGGGTGATAATTGGCGGGGCATTATGTTATTGTGTATCATACTCAAAGTACTCTGCAAAGTGATCCTGAACCGGATACAGTAGAAGATTGACGCAACTCTCCGACGGCAGCAGGCAGGATTCCGTGCCGGACGATCCTGTGCGGACCATATGGTCACGCTCCGTATCATCCTGGACCAAGTCAATGTATTCTAAGAGTCTCTCTACTTACTGTTCATCGACTACGAAAAAGCTTTCGACCGTCTCAATCACGAAAATATGTGGGGAGCCCTGAGACGCAAGGGAGTCCCTGAGAAGATTGAATCGGTCTAATTGAAGCACAGTACGAGGCATTTTCGTACAGAATGTTGCACGATGGTGTCTTGTCTGACCCCATCCGGATCGTGGCTGGAGTTAGGCAAAGATGTATTCTATCACCGCTAATGTTCCTCATCGTAATCGACGAGATCCTGGTAGGAGCGATTGACCGTGAACCAAATCGTGGGTTGCTGTGGCAATCTATTACTATGGAGCATCTGAATGACTTCGAATTGGCTGATGACGTTGCTCACCGAGCACAACGGCGCTCTGACATGCAGAGTAAGCGATGATCTTGCCGGTCGCTCCTCAGCGGCAGGTCTCAAAATCAACGTCAACAAGACATCACAAAAGACACAAATCATTGGATATAAACACGGTCAACTCTTCCAGCTTTACGGTAGCTGGGCAAGTAGTGGAGAATGTCGAAAGCTTCCAATATCTTGGTAACCAAATGGCGTCTGATGGAGGCACCAAGATCGACATAGGAGCACGGATCAAGAAGGCGAGGGCTGCTTTTACGAGTTTAAGAAATATCTGGAAAAACAATCAGATCAGTCGATGCACCAAAATCCGAATATTCTACTCGAACGTAAAATCAGCACTACTATATGCCAGTGAAATCTGGTGCGTATCAGTGCAGAACACGCAACGGCTGCAGGTTTTCATCAATAGATGGCTGCGGTACATAATTCGTGCATGGTGGCCTCACAACTGGATCTCCAATGCTGAGCTCCATCCTCGATGTCACCAGAAGCCGATAGCAACAGAAATTCGGGAACGGAAGTGGAGGTGGGTCGGCCACACTCAGCGCAGGGACGGAAACGAAATCTGCAAGCAAGCGTTAGACTGGAACCCAGCAGGACAGCACAGCAGAGGCAGACCCAGAGGCTCATGGCGGCGCAGACTCAACAAGGAAATAAAAGAAGTCGACGAAAGTTTGACCTGGCAGCAGGTCAAGGCAATGGCGGGCAATCGCCCAGGATATGGCGATCTTTCACAACGGGCCTTTGCACCACCAGGGGTGCGCCGGAATAAAAGTAAGTAAGTAGCGTGAAAAAAAACTCTCAGCAAAAAACTTAGAATATTTTTGGAAGTTTTTTTTGTACGGATTTCGCAATTAACACGATTTTTGCAAAGATATTCTAAGTCCTTTTGAATGCAAAAGACTTAGACTTTTTCCTGAAAACAAATTCTAAGTCCTTTTAAATGCAAAGAACTTAGAAGAATTTTGGAAGTTTTTATTTTGCGCAGATTTCGCCATTAACACGGTTTTTGCCAAAAAGAAATCCTTTTGAATGCAAAAGATTTAAAAGATTTTCGGAAAGATGCTATAACCAATCAATAGGTTATAGCGAATTGCAGTATACTGGAAGTCGCCATCTTGGATTTCAAAATAGCGTTCAATATAAATTTCTGGCACTTACTCGCCAAGACCATTCCGACAATACCCATATTGCATGAGTTGTAGAGATTTGCGCTAAACCGGAAGTCGCCATCTTGGATTTCAAAAAGGCGTTAAGCATAAATTTCTTGCACCTACCTAGTCCATTCCGAAAATACCCATATTATGGAGTTGCGGGCCATAAAAAGTCTTCCAGACCCGTCTCTTCCATTTCTCCGAAAATCTTCTAAGTCTTTTGCATTCAAAAAGATTTAGAATATTTTTGCAAAAACCGTGGTAATTGCGAAATGCGCGCAAAATAAAAACTGCCAAAATTCTTCTAAGTTCTTTGCATTTAAAAGGACTTTTTTTCAGAAAAAAGTCTAAGTGTTTTGTATTCAAAAGGACTTAGAATATTTTTGCAAAAACCGCGTTAATTGGAAAATCCGCGTAAAAAAAACCGCGCAAAAATCCCGCGTGAAATAAAACTTGAGTGTGTGATTTTGAGGTCGCATTGCAGGCTTGCGGCGAATCCTAATACCTTCAATCTAACTCCAATACCTTCAATCTAACTTCATGTGTGCGTCGATGAGTCAGTTGCCTTCTGTTAAGTAAATACCTTGTCAACATATTGCTCTAAGCATCGGTGGAGATGATCGTGTTCGAAAATAGCGAGTCTCATTTCAGTTATGGATTGATCACACTTAGCAATTATTTATATTCACTGGGGGTTTGTAAAAACACAGCTTCCCCTCTCTTTATATTGTGAGAACTGCCAAAGTAAGCTCAGATGTCAAACTTCCCATCATTTGGATAATTTTGGACCACTACCTACTTCGATTGAACTTTTTTACAATGTGGGGAAAATGAGGTAAAATACACTAAATGCTACAACTTTTGAACTAGCCCTCAGAAGATCTGACTACTACTGGATTTTTTTTCAGATGTCGCTCATGCTAAGTTATTTAAAGCATTTATCGCAAATGCAAAATTAAAAACCAGTACAAATTTCTACCATTTTCGACATTCCCGTTATGTACATTATAGTTAGTGGAGTTTCACCTGAAATTTTTATTTGATTGTTGCGCAATGTTGTCTAGAGCAGTGGAAAGGAATCAAGTTCAAGAGCTCTTCGAAATATTGAATCCATTTTAGAAATATGACGAGTTGAATATACGCAATGCTTAGCATCGACATCTGTGCTCATCTTTAAGACAAGCAGAGACTAGAAAACTGAATGTCTGCGAGTGTCCTTGATGTGGTGTACTGTCACTACTTTTATGGAATCTTGTTGTCGATAACTTGTTGAGGAAACTTAGTGGGTTTAGATTTCTGATATATGCTTTAGCTGAGTGTTTCTTAAACTTGAAACACTTTCTTGTTTTCAAAACTTTCAGTATAAGAATTCCTCCTCGTGAAGAACAACTGTCTGGCTTTATGGAGCGATAGATTGAAGAATACGTTGTTTATTAAATGGTGTTACGATCAAAAATTGGTCAAACAAGAATGTGTGAGTATTGGTCAAACTTTTTATTAAAGATCAAATCATGATTCATTTGCAAGTTCAATTTACACCGAATAAAGAATTCATTGCCACAGAATGCCAGTTTGCTTTAAAAAACGGAAAACTTGTGAGACCGCCAGTATCTTGTGCCGAGGCAGAGGTTTACTCCAAAAACTGGTAATAGCATACCCCAAGTAGGACTGTAGTTTGGAAGAACTAACACGGCGGAGCTCAAGAAGAAAATAGAGGAGCTCTGCGAGTTCATAAAGGATAAGAACAACGTCCACATCTAGTGATCAGTATTAAGTTCGCCAAGGATGCCGTCGAATGAGAGCAGATCGCGCTTAGGACGTGTACTGAGCACACCGAAAAAAACGCTTAACGAGGCCAAAATAAAAGCAGTATCTGAGGAAGCAGAAACGACGCCCAAGAGTTCCAAGAATCCACGTTCCATGAAACGGAAAAGGGAGACACCCGAAGAAGAGGAAGTGATGAAAAAGCGAATAAGCAAGAAGTCAATCGGAATCAAGTAAGTGGTTGGCAAACATCGTAGAACAAAAGGCGAAGCAAAACTGCAGAAGGAGAAAAAATATACCTTAGGCCCGTCAGGGAAACATAGGAACGAAGCAATACACGTCGAGATGAAGGAAGGACGTACGCTGAAATACTCTAGAAAGTGAGAGATGATCCGGAGTTCAAGCAGTTGGGGGAGAATGTGGTGAAAACCCGTAGCACGTAGAAAGGTAGGCTCTTCGAACTGAAAAAAAAGACCCGACGGTCAAGAGCGTAGACGAGGAAGCAACCCTAAGGACCCTAGCCAACGAGACAGTAATTGAGTGCAAAAATCCCGGGAATACCGACCCATTTTTGGTACCGTAATACCGGTACTGAACAAAAGCCAGTACCGGTATTTTCGGTACCATACAATATTTTCATGAAAAATATGTGGACTCTCTAGGTGGACCTGTTAAAAAATGATTGCAAGATGACTTAATTATATTAAATATTTTCTAAATAAATCGTTGAGCGAACACATTTGTGGGGAAATCAGGTGGGGCCATCATCATAATAGTTCTAAAAGTTAAACATTACCCGTTGTACTGAACGGTTTGTTTAAATTCCTGCATTATTTTGTCGAAATTAAATTTTAACGATCTTGTACTAAATTTCAAAATATTCACATCTAGCGTTAGAGACGTAAAATTTTTCTATGATTTTTTTATTAGCAACATTCTGATTGTTTTCCATTATTCACTGGGTGGCGCGTAATAAGACTATGGTCTATGTCATGTCTGTATTTGGTTTGCTCTTAAACCTTTATCTATAAAAGAACGAACAGCGATTCAGAAGCTAACAATTTTTGACTTGGTGAACTGCTTCAAATGTGGCAATTTGTTATTTTTTGTGATCGGAAAATTCAGCAAAACTTCATAGTTTACATGAAAGCAAGGATCCTTGGTATGCATTAGAGAATAGTAGGCAAACGACATAAAGGTCGAAACCAATTTACAGAAAAGCAAGAGAGGAAATGCGAGCAATCTGCACGGATTCACTGCCATTCCCGCTTTGATTTACTATTGTTAATAGGGTTTCTTACATATACCATCTATTGAAGTCGACGAAAGTCGCACCGCGTAGCAGGTATTGATTTCAAAGTAGCCTAGATTTCGAAATAAAAGCAGGTGCCGCATACGAAAAATATCTTCTGTGAAATGAGTCATGCCATTCCGAAGCAATTAAAAACAGTAAACATGCTTTTTTGATCAGCACAAATTAATCATCTGAGAATAAGGTTTTCGGTTTTAACATTCAATTTCACTTTGACACTTTTTTCGAATTAAAAAAAAATACTCGAGTACCGGTACTTTACCGGTACTACCGGTACTGAGAGCTTCAGTACCGTAGTAGCGGTTCTCGCCAAAAATGGTCGGTACTGCAAACCCTAGCTGAGAAGTGCGCTGAAGGAACAATGTGATCTGGAAGATACACCAAGGGTAATCCGGATTAGGAAGGCGTACGGTGGCACGCAGACGACGTCGATACGGCTTTCCACGACCGTCGCTAATAAACTCTTGGAAAAGGCCGAATCAAGGTTAAGCGGTCAGTGTGTTCACAGAAGGCTGTCCCTAGATCTGATCAGCGCAGAAAATGTGGCGAAATGGGACACTTTACAAGAATCTGCACTAAGCAACCGATGTACATGCTATGCACAAAGGAAGGTAGAAAAGTCCACATGACAGGATACTTCTCATGTCCAGCGTACAAAAAGACGATGGAGAGCCAGAAGTGATGATGGTGACCCAGTTAAACCTCAGTCATTGCGACACTGCACAATAACTGTATTAGCAGTCGACAACAGAAACGAGATGCGATATTGCAATTATTTCGAAACCGTATCGAATCTGCTGTAACGGCATTTCATTAGCAAGTGACTGGAAGGTGAAGTATATTTTTCAATATTAAGAGCCATAATACTCAAGGGAGAGCAAGGAGTTGAATAAAGAAAGTTTTGAAAAGCATGTAATAGGGTCACATGATCAAGCTTAGAGTTTCTCGGCTATTTAACCTTTTGTCTGCTACCGTAGGAGTCAGGATCTTTTGGCATTAGAAATGCGAATCATCTGAGTCTGCGGCATGTCCAGACGAGCATAAAGTAACCTTATACGTCATGCTATCGGAACCGACAAAAAGTTAAGCCACAGAATTCCCATCGACAACGGTAACTGGGTTCCGGACAGGACAGGAATGGCTGCAATTCTTGTGATTGGCAAATATCCCGATTATATCGTATGGTGCGGTAGAACGGGACAATGCCGAAGCAATGCAAATCAACAAGGAAGAACTCGTCGCATTGGCAAAGGGTTTAATGGTGAAGAAAGCACCCGGGCCAGATGGAATCCCCCTAGATCACATTGAAAGCGGCAAACAGACTGACAACATTTCCGGAAAGCCATAACGGGTTGTCAAAAAACCAGTTTGGAATCCAGTAGGACAAGTCCAACATTCGGATAGTGTTCGAAAGAACCGATATGGCGGGCAAACATAAAAGAGGAGGAAATCAACACTGTGCCGTGATAACGATAGACGTCAAAAACGCGTTCAATAGCGCAAGCTGGGAAGCTATTGCGGAATCACAGCACAAAATATGGGTCCCAGCTACCTGTGCAGTTATTTCCGGGTCCTGGCCTGAGATAAGCAGGGGACAAAAATCGATTAGAATTACGGTAGGAGTCCCACAAAGCTCTATCCTGGGTCCAACACTTTGAAATGGTGGAAATATTGGCGATGGAAGCGATCGACAGGATCGGAAACTGAATAATTGTTTCCATGGCACCACGTATCTGTTTTCCCTTGAAAGTTATGAGCACTTTTTCGCCGATGCAATTCGGACAGTGCTCGAGAGTGCCGAGAAGGCATCGAAGCAGGAGCGTAAAGGAGATCGACACTGCACGGTGGTCACGATAGATGTGAATAACGCATTTAAAAGTGCTAGCTTGGAAGCCATCGCTATAGCGCTGCACAGAATGAGGGTTCCCGACTATCTATGCCAGATCCTGAAGAGCAACTTCCAGAGCAGAGTGCTGCTGTGCGAGACGAGTGAAGGGCACAGCGAGCGTTCCTCAGGGCTCCATTCTCGGTCCAACTCTTTGGAACGGGATGTACGATGGAGTCCTAGCACTGCGGCTACCCAGGAAAGTGGAAATCGTGGGTTTCGCGGACGACGTGTCGCTTACGGTGATGGGTGAGACACTTGAAGAAGTGGAGGTGTCGGTGATGGAGACAATAGACGCGATCGAGAGCTGAATGAACGGGTTCAAGCTACAAATAACCCACCACAAGATGGAGGTGTTGTTGGTTAGTAACTGCAAAGTGGTTCAGCGGATGCAGATCGACGTCGGAGGGCACGTGATTGCATCGAAGCGTGCACTGAAGCAATTGGGAGTGATAATCGACGACAGGATGAGCTTCAACAACAACGTCGACTACGCCTGCGAAAAGTCGGCGATGGAAACGAACGCAATAGCGAGAATCATGCCAAACGTCGGCCATCCGAGAAGTAGCACGAGACGTCTACTATTTACTGTTTCGTCATCGATACTCTGATATGGGGTTCCTGCCTGGGCTGTTGCGCTGAAAACCATGCGGAACCGTGAAAAGCTGAACAGGACATTTCGGCTGATGGCCATACGAGTCGCGAATGCCTACAGAACAATATCATCGGTGGAAGTATGCGTTATCGCCAAGATGATCCCCATCTGCATCACCCAGGCGGAGGACGTGCAATGCTACCAGCGGAAAAATACACCTAACGAAAGGAGACTGCTCCGAGCGGATTTGTTGGTTAAATGGCAGCAGGAGTGGGACAACGCGGAGAAAGGAAGGTGGACCCACCGACTCATCCCAAATATGTCTGCTTGGGTGCATAGGAAGCATGGAGAGGT
Source organism: Topomyia yanbarensis (assembly GCF_030247195.1). Lineage (NCBI taxonomy): Eukaryota > Metazoa > Arthropoda > Insecta > Diptera > Culicidae > Topomyia > Topomyia yanbarensis. The sequence continues at coordinate 180,772,778 of NC_080671.1, read as the reverse complement.
GAACTTCCATTTGTACTTGCATCGGTTTGGACATGCTTTGTCACCCCTTTGCCCGGAGTGTGCGAACGTGCAGGAGACACCGGAACACATGGTCTTCGAATGCCCTAGGTTTGAAGTAGTTCGTAGGTGTATACCTGGTGTAACAGTTGACAATATTGTCGAAGAGATGTGCCACGACGAGCAGACCTCGGACGCTGTCAACAGAGTGGTTACGAGTATGTTCTCCGAGCTACAGAAGAAGTGGCGAAGGGACCAACAAGAAGCCACAAATCGGGTTTCGAGTGAAATTTCGCCGCCGAGGAACTCTCCGACTGTGTAGACTAAGTCAACCGCCGAGGACCAGCTGAGTACTACGCGACGTAGCACCGAGTTTGGGTCGTCGGAGCGCCTGTGAACCGGACGTCAAGCTTCACCGCAATCGTCGGACCGACCTACCGGGTAGCTCGTGGGTAGGCTAGATCCATCGCCGGGGATTAGACCGAGTAGACCGCGTCGCACAGCTAGCAGTGGGTCGTTGGGGCGCCTTTGAACCGGACGTCAGGCTTCACCGGAATCACCGGACCGACCTCGACACCCTACTGGGTAGCTCGTGAGTAGGCTAGATCCATCTCCGGGGACTAGATCGAGTAGATCGGGACGACGCGGAGAGCTAAATGGCTGACGGAAACGAACATCGGTATCAGGAGAAATCTATCGCTCGGTTTCGGGAGAACCTCCTTCGCCGTGGAATTCTTCGTCGGAGTAGGCTAGATTCATTGTCGAGGACTAGACCGAGTAGTTCGGGAACAAGTAAGGGCGGGAGCTGAATGGCTCATCGGGAAAGTAGAGCGAAATGGAACGAGAGGGGAACCAAAGTGCTTAAAGGAGTTGCGGTGCTTAATGGCACCGGACAGGGAGCCGAAGAGCACAAGAAGTTGTGGTGCTAAAACCAAAGAAGAATCGGTACCGGGAGAACTTTCTTCGCCGGGGAACTCTCCGTCGGCGTAAGCGAAATTCACTGCCGGGAACTAGACTGAGTAGACCGCGACGAAATACCACTAGTCGCAGGTCGTCGGGACACTAGCGAACCGGACGCCCTGCTCTACCGGAATTGTCTAACTGACCTCGACACCTAGCTGGTTGGCACGGTTTCGGGAGAATATCTCTCGCCGGGGAATTCTTCGTCGGAGTAGGCTAGGTCCATCGTCGGGGACTAGACCGAGTAGTTGGTGAGAAAGTCTGGAGCTCAACGAGTAAGTGTTGCTGAATAGTACGAGAAGGGAGTCGTGGTGCTGAATGGCACAAGGGAGCCGAAGGGATCGGTAAATTAGACAATATGAAATTGCCGCCCAGATTGTCTTCGTATGGGAAGAGTACTAAGTCTCGACCCAAAGCTAGCTCTTCGACTGTTATGGTCTGTGTGGATGGTGGTGAACTAGTAGTTTATCGAGGAGTAGTACTGTAACACTACTGAAGAAACTAGATTCTAAGTAGTTGAAAAAGAGTGGGTACTATGCACATAAAACCCCTCCCCTTACTGCATTAGTAAGGTAATGCCGGGGAGGAACCGAGTTTGGGCAAGAGCAGTGGTTTTTAGCGAGTCGGCTGATGGCATGCCCAAGCCTGTTCGCTGAGTAGGGTTTTGTTCATTTTTCCTGCATTTTTGTTCTTTTTGGAAAGTTTTTTTTCTGCTCCATAAAAAACACACGCACAAAATAGTAGTTTCCGTATACCAGCGGATGCAGATAACTAGTATAATATCCAATCCTATGCGTAGGACCCCTAAAAGTCATGGTCTCCTGGCCCCAATGCAATGCATAAAGACCCTATTGTCCAACATTCTGCTAAAATAACTCAAACTTCGACAGGTGCTTCTCGAGTGCTTTGATTAGCACTTTTCTATTTATTCACTGGGGTGTCAGATTGTGGGCCACAGACAGATGAGAAAACCAATCTCCTCTATGTGATAGCTGCCGGCAGTAGATTATGATTTCCTTGGAAACTAATGCTTGCGACGTGTGACGATTTTGACGCCACATTCGAATTGAAGCTGAGCAGGACTTACTTACATTGGATTGCTTTTCATCGGATCGACAGGGTTGGTTCAGGTGTTGTCACCGATGTGTGGGTGTTGCGTGCGAAATCTAATCAGGCTATGGCTCTAACGGTCTACTTAAAGCCCGTTCTTACCATATCCCTGTATCACTATACCTATTTAGTTTTATTTTATGCTTTCCTGAATAAATTTACTATTTCACGAATGAATCATCTAGCTTTATATCAATTGAAACAAATTATATCAATTGTAGGTCGAGTAATAAATGAAAAAGTGCGAGACTGTTTCTGTATACAGGTTATAAATAGGTTCAGCACCCTGAATAGATGTTTACATTTCCGGTGTCAAATATTGAGTTAAAAAGCGCAAGCTGGTTACACAGTTCAATGCACAGATTTCTGTGCTGTTGCAAAATTTGAGCAAAACACACGGAACAGTTGGAAAAGCATCGGTGAAAATCCACCTTCAAATTATGGCAGTTTTGTCGCTGTCCGGATTTCAATACAACACGGTAGGAAAACGCCTAGCCGGCTGCTGTGTGGTTTGATTTGATTAACTGAGCTCAGTTAGTGAATGTGTGGTTGATAAGGATAATCTTTCAATCATTTGCCAAGAATGTGATTGATTGCTGGACTGCTCGATTTATGATGATGTTTTAGTCTATACTGAACTAGATCAAACTGACGTCGGCGAGTGTTCCATATAATGTCGAACATGACATTGATAACAGCACTATTAAATGGTTTGGTGATAGATTCGGGAAGGGATGCATTTTGTGACGTGGACAATGTACAATCTGGAAACATAATGAAAATAAAATTGTTTGTGACCTATTTTCTAAGCGAGACATTCATCAATTTTAAAACCCGATTCATGAATATTTTGATTTTGAATAGTGATTCATAGAAGATAACCCACACGATTTAAAAGGTATGTATAATTACTGTTTTTTGTTGTTTCGATTCCACTTATCAGGGACAGTAAACATTTATGGTTTTTACGTGCTTACTGATACAAATTGGCGGTACTATCCAAAATCATCTACGAGTTGTTGACTTACCTGAAAGTAGGAGAGTAACAAAAACATTTATAAATATACATATCAGTTGAAGTTTTACAAACAATGCGGGTAATACAAATGTTTATTATTAACACTTGAGAAAACACACTTCCAAACCAATTGTTAGGCATAACGCTGTAAATTGTTCGGTTTATTTGGTAATCAATTATTCTCAAATGTGCACCAAAACCCACAGTCTGAACGGCAAACCATGCCCTCGCCTCGCCCAGTGCAATATATTTTCAGCCCGAATTACCAGTCCGTTCTTCTGTTTTGTCTACACCACAATGGCGCATGAACCATCCCAAAACAAATTTTTGTTTGCACAAAATTACAGCATAAAATCACGTTCCAGTTGCAACTCGTCTGGAAGAATATGCTGGCTAGCTGTGAAAATACAGCCATCTAATTTACTCCCGTTGGTCGTTCCGTTGTTTTGCAATGCCAAACGAAATTTTCGGGCAAAAATTATGCCAGGCATTCGCGCCAGTCGACCGCTCGGGCCCGCGTAAGTCCGTGCTGAGACAAGCAAAAAAAAAGTAAAACGCAACATCGAAGCAGCATCTTCCGGCTTCGACTTCACAACGATCGGGCGCTGACGGTTCTCCGCCTGGCGAAAACCAACTGGCACCGGGTATTGGAAGGCCGTGCGCACCCTTTTTTTATGATTCCTTGCATGCACCGCAAATATGTGCATTATACGAAAGTTGTTCAGAACCAGAACAAACACATGCATCTCGCCGAGACTGGAGGGCTGTGGATACTGCAAAGAAATTCGAGCCGTGTTGGGTGAACCAAACAACCGAACAACACACAAGCAGCTGCCCGAGCCTCGAAACGATAAAATATGTTGGGGGAGAGAACCCGGGTGCCCGACCTTTTCCCGTATGCCAAGAACCGCCAAATAAATTAAAGCATTTCAAGTGATCCTTCGTTTGCTTACGAAGAAGAGAGGGGGAAAATACCTAGGAATTGGGATGCGCTCAAAGTTTCCTACTGGTTATGTTTTCGCAAGTTGTTAGTAGGTTGGGAAAGTTTAACCAGAACAAGACTGCAGCGTTCAATAGAGCGCACAACAAAAAACATGTAGTTGGCTGTGCTTAAATGACGTTGCTATTCTTGGCTGCTTTGGACCCTCTACTTATCATAACATATGGTCATAAACTGCGAATTTCCTTTTTGGAAAAAAACCCTGCTCGAAAATACTAAATTTGTCAATATTTGACTTGAAATAGTTTCTGTAGAAGGATATGACTGAGATTGTTGAAGGAAAAATCATTGCTTTGCGATTAAAGCATTTGGTTTTTCATGGAAACTCAGCAAAAAAATAGCATTTAACAATTTGTATAAGAGAGTAGCTTAAGTATTTCGTTTCAAGTGGACAACCAAACTGTAAAATCAGCGAAATATGCAGCTTCAAATTCTATTAAGGTAAAAGCAGCTTAAGAATTATCTGCCGGTGTCGGTGATTATCACATTGCTGTTTCTTGCCTTTCTCATACAGAAAAGTTATGCAATCATTCCAAACATCGGCTATCTAATCACTATACCATCCGACTCAGTTAGACGAGATCGAAGAATTTATGTAGGTATGTGTGTATGTTTATATGCTGTACTATCAACTGAGATATCTGACGTTTAAAATACGCACCCTGAGATCTCGCATTTTTTAAACTACCGCCGACCTCTTAAGCCCAGAAGCGGTTTGTTTTCCTCCCATTTTGCCGTGTAAACGATTTGTTTTCCTCCCAATTCAAACGTCAAAACGGCACAATACCAACGCAGCTGGATAAGTCAATAGGCCCTGAAGAAGACACAAACCAGGGGTCTAAACGTTAGCGAAGATAACAAAAAGATGGACGCAATTCGTTTGTGACTGCATTGCCGAAACCTACCCTAGATATGTGTGAATGTATTTCCTCAAATTCAGTCTCAATTAAAAGGTACAGACTTCCCATCGACTGCTATTGAATATTTTGTTGATCAGACTTAAGGTTCCGGAGCTACGGGTTAAAGTGCAATCACACTGCATATTCCCATATAAACTGGTACCACCACGTTGTCCAAATGATGCAATAAATAAACGACAGACAGATATTTTCCTTGAAAAAGGCCGCCAAAAACGGCCGAAACGTCGGATAATTCAAAACCAAGTCGTTTGATTTATATATTCAAGACTTAGAAAGCCAATCATTAGGCAGAATATTAAAATATTTGCAACATTACTTGGATTAGCGGGGCTAGATCAATCGAAGTAGCTTTGATTACTTTGGACGCCCATACCGGTTTTTTATGTCCCGGGGAACTTGTCAGGCTCCAAGTTAACTTCATACCTATTCCTCAGTGACCTCTCAACCGATTTTTACAAATTTGAATTCAAATGAAGATATGACAACGCCATTGACTACAATTGAATTTTATTCCGATCTGACTTTTGCTTCCGGAGTTATAGGTTCGCTGGTAAAGTCACACAGGAATTTTCCATATAAACCGTTGCAATCGAGATACCTCAGAGGTTCAATTCAAATTACTTCGACTTGTAAATTTGGATCACTGATGGCCTATCAAGGATTGTTTGAAATTATTGATGACTAAACCCACAATTTTTTTTTTTCGTTAGTTATCCTACTGGAGCTGTAGAGCTAGGTTCTCGGAAAGGCTCCCCGTCAGAGTCACATGCTACAATTTGCAGACGAGACAGCCAATGTCGCCCACTAAAACACTGTTTTAGGCCAATTGTAGCGGGCCGTGATTCTGAATGTGATATTCATTGTACGGTTCAGGTATGTGCGGGCGTAGGGACTCGCGATCGCGTGTATCATCGCGAAGGGCTCGAACATTTGTACGTTAACGTACTCGATCGCGTGTGCGTTTGTATGTCGCGTGTGCTAACGTGTATGTAACTTCGCGTATATAAATACTATTTTATAACCGTGTGCCTTTCGCATATTAACGTGTGTTCTAGAATGATCGCGTGCGGACCGTCAATCTGATACCTAATTTTTCGTGTACGGTTCAGATTCCAGAAGAAAGTGGGTTCTTCCATATCATTAGAGTTCCCAGTCATGTCGCCGTAGAACGTGCAGTCTAGTGGATATGAGCTTTATTTTTTTGATTGGTCCAACTGAATGTATGGACCCAAATTGCTAGAATGAAGGCTAAAGATTTCCGGACGTGACCGATTCATGATCGCGCGCGTTTGCGGGTTCGCGTTTGAGACCGCGTTTGTAACTTCGCAAGTACTAAAGCGTTCACATAATTACCGGAGTTGTATCAAGTTTGCGCGATTGCGGGCATAGGTGTGCGTAGATGATCGCGAAGGACTTAAGCGTTCGTATGTTGACGTGTTTTTCGCGTGTGCTCGCGTGTATATGACTTCGCGTGTATAAATTCGATTTTGAAACCCTTCGACCATTCATATATTCGCGGACCGTCATTCTGATATTTAGTTTTCGGTGTACGGGTCACATTCTGCCGGGGAGTGAGCTACCCCATATCACTAGAGTTCCAGGTCATGTCGAGTGGCTATGGGAGTTATTTTTTTTTCTTAATTTTTATTTTTTTTTATTTTTATTAATTAACATGGACCTAGACTGTTGGTACCGTGGATAGAAACTTCCGGACTGAGACGTTCACCTTATTACCGGGGTATAATCATGTTTGCGAGTTCGTGGGCGTAGGTTGCTTGGGAAATCGCGAGGGGCTCTAACGTTTGTACGCTGACATGATTTTGTAATATATTTGCGTGTTCTTGAATGGTCTCGCGAACCGTGAGTCTGATATTAAATTTTCGGTGTACCTTTAGAATTCTGGCAGAGAGTGGGATCCCTTATATCGGTTCCCGGTCATGTCGCCATGAGACGTGTTGTCTGATAGGTATGAGCGTATTTTCATAATTGGTCCAGCTGAAGGCATGGACCTAGGCTTCTAGGATCAAGGATGTGTTCTTGGATGACCATGCGGATCGTCATTCTGATACTTATTTTTCTGCGTACGGATCACATTCTGACAGGGATGGAGATACTCCGTATCACTAGAGTTCCTGGTCATGTCGCTATAGAACGAAAAAATAACGATTGATTCAATTGAAGGCATGGACCTAGACTTTTGGAATCGATGATAGAGACTTCCGGACGTGATCGATTCATGATCGCGCGAGTGCGGGAGATGTCTGCGAGAACGCGGGTGTAGGCTGTGTGGATGATCGCGAACGGCTCAAGCATTTGTATGTTTGATTGTCGCGTGTATGTGACTTCGTGTGTATAAATTCGATTTTTAATTATTTTTATAAGCATGTGGCCATTCGCATGTTCGCGTGTTATTCAATGATCGCGCGTGGACGTCTTGTCCAGTTTTTGTTTCTATTGGTCCAACTGAAGGCATGAGTTTGGGCTGCTAGGATAAAGGGTAGAGACTTGCGGACGTAACCGATTCATGATTACGCGAGCGTTGGGTTGATGGTTACGACCGCGTTGGTAAATGTTTGGGTACAAATGTTGACTTAATTACCGGGGTGTTTGAATGTTGGCGAGATCGAGCGCGTTCGCAGTTTTGACCAGGTTTGTGTTATCTTGAAGGCCATGTTTGTACGTATGGAATAAGAGATTGTGAGTGTATATGAGATAATAAGCAATTTGTGTTAGTGAGTGTTATGGATCTAATTTAAAATATAGCAATAAAAGAAGGGTGCCTCTCTAAACTTCACTGAGGGGTTGGACATTTGCTTGATCCCCCCGTATTCCTTTTGAAAAGACTACTTCGTTGAGGAAGGGGCGGGGCGGGGGGTATTGTCGTGTTCGCTGCTACTCGGCGTAGTCCCGATGACGGAGTTAGCCAACCTCCCCGACGAAAGAATGTTTCCCGAAACCGCTGACGGACGCGTCAATCTTGCTTCGATGCAGTCGGGCAGAGCACCGAAGTCTGTCCAGCGATTCCGAGAGGAGGATTGCGTCCGGTTCACTGGTGCCCGGATGCTCGAAGCTGATGATACGCTACGGACTACTCGAAATAGTCCCCGACGGTGTATCTTTGCTACTCCGACGAAGAGTTCCCCGACAGTAGAAGATTTTCCGAAACCGATGCTACCTGGGCAGATGTCGAGGTCGATCCTGCGATTTTGGGTGGAAGGAAGCTTCCAGTTTACAGGCGCTCCGACGTCCATTTACTTGAACTGGTCCCCGGCAGTGGGCCTGACCTACTCCGACGAAGAAATATCTTGTCGAAAATTCTCTCGAAACCGTTATCTCGTTGCTGGTCGGTTAATACTGTGATTCCGGATGAAGGATGACTTCCGGTTCTCGGGTGCTCCGGCGACCTATTTTCAACGTTACGTTTACTCAGTCTAGCTCCCGGTGGTAGATCTGCTCCGGTCGCGCCCGCTAGTCTTCTTTATCTCTTTTCAGCAGACAGTCTTATCGAGTGCCAAGGTCGGTCCAGCGATTCCGTTTGGAGTGCGAGTTCCGGTTTATCGGTGCCTCGTTGAACCGAAGTTTTGTACTGCTACGTTACTGGTCTCGCCATCTTCATTACAACGCTGACATGATTTGAAAGTCTATTCTGTTCATCGCATCCCATTCTTGGTTTTCATTTTGTTTTACTCGTGCTCGATTCGCGGGCATTTGAAGACAAGGTGTTTCCAGTGCATCACCGCATGCGATGCAAAACGGCGATCTCAGGTGGACCTGTTCAGACACTTCTTGAAACAGCCATGGCCACACAAGAACTTTGGAAATTCATTTCTTCGTACGCTCTGTTCAACCGCACCGACAGTCGATAGGTCTATCTATCGTTTACAGCATTATCCCACTGATGTTGCAATTTGCTTAAAGTATCAGCTAGGTCTCGTTTACGGACTCCTCTCGTGCCTCGATCCCTATAACACTCGCTATCTTCTTCAAGTAGAAAGTTTATGGGAATCGTTCCAGCTATCACGAGTTAGTTCGACTCCCGCATGGGTGCTGATCAGCCGTTACCTATACAGATCCTGTGTATCCGAGCACTGATGTGAGGAGACTCTCCAGTAGTCGTTTTGTACTGCTGCTGACCGCCGAATTGTTGGCCATGATATGAGATAGTGCCGAGATCACTTTTACGTCCTGCATGCGTGGTCGATGTGGCTATTAAAGCTTACCTGATTGTCTATCATGACTCCCAGTTGTCTAACTTCCCGCTTTGTGCCAATAATACACTCTCCGACCTAAATTCTTGCCTGCTGCACTGTCTTTCGGTTGCTTATCAAAACCATCTCGGTTTTGTGGTGAGTTAACGCCAGCTTCTTCTCGCGCATCCAGTCTTCCACAGCAACTATCGTCTCAGTGGCGAGTGCCCCTACTTCCACTAGTGATTCGCCGGAGTACTACGTCGTCCGAAAAAAACAACAATCTTCACGCCCCGGAGAGGCACAGCTTCAGCACTCCGTCATACATAGCATTTTTAAGAATTCAACTGAGTATGGAACCCTGTGGAATCCCCTCTGTTATGGTTACCCTTCTTTTTCCGGCGACCGTTTCGCACATCAGTAGCCAGTACTGAAAGTAGCTACTCAGAATCCTACAGAGGTACTCGAGAACTCGGCGATTGCAGCTCAACTAGCGCTGTTTAAGTCGTTGTTTACGTCCAGTGTAGCCACTCTGCAGTAACGGTCTCCCCTTCTCTTTTGCTTCTGAGCAGCCACCATTGTTTTCGTATGGCGTCTACAGTGAATCTACCTATCCGGCAGGCGAATTGCAAATTGGATAAGCCATTTTCTCTCTCTGTATATGCTGTAAGCCTGATAAAGATCACTCTTTCAAGCGCCTTGTTGACTGTATCCAACAGGTATATTGGCCTTTATGTTAACAGATCTTCAGGGGACTTGCATGGTTTCGGCAACAACACCAGCTTTAGTCGCTTCCAGAATGTTGCCAATGTTGTTTGTCGATACATATTTGGAACGCGGCCTTAAACATATCCAGATTAGTTAGAATTGCCGTTTTTAGTACCCTGTCTAGTCCTGGGGCATTCTTGGTTCTCAAGGCTTTTACCACAACTATCAGCTCTTCGTTGGTTGCTCGAGCTTCTTTTTCGTAGTCATACTGAGTCCCGCACGGCATGGGCGGTCAGGCTGTCAGTTCATGCTGTGGAAATAGCGCTTCTACAATGACTCTCGTCCTCTCCAGGCATCTATCCTGCCGTACAGCCAGTCGCCTTATCTTCGCCATGGAAACTCTATGGGCGTCGCCCCACGGAGTTGATTTAGCGTTGCGGTAAAGCTCCTCCAGGCCGCCTTATACGCTGGTCTTAGAGCTGCTCTTTCAGTGACATTGTGACTCTGCATTTTCCTCCGGGATCGGTGGCAACAGGCACGTAGGTCAGCAATCGCTGAGTTCCACCAATAGACTGGGCGGCGACTGTAACTGGGTTTACCCTCTCTTAGCATGGTGGCATCGCACGCTCTTTCTAATGCCTCACTTCATCTGCATTGAAGTACAGGTGATTGTATCCAAGCTTCAACGCTTCAACGAAGACTTTCTTGTCGAACTTCGTTGTTTTTCATATACGCTTATTTGATTGGATTATACGCGCTTCCGACTGTCTTTTGCTTCCGATAGTTTAGCAGATCGCTTGGTGGTCGCTGTGGGTGTACTTCTCGCACACTCTCCGATTCAAACTTCCTGTCAGCCCTAGGCTGCATAACGTGACGTCAATAACTGATTCTCGACCTTCTCGGTAGTAGGTGCCGGTTGCACCATCATTGACAACATCTTCGTTCAGCTTTGCCAAGGCCTCGAGTAGACTACTCTCCGCTTGAGTTAGTGAAGCGACTGCCCCATGCTACTGCCCAAACGTTGAAATCGCCAGCTATAACGACTGGTCCCTGATCGATAGGCTCTTCTATCAGCTTATCGATCATTTCTGATAATCGATTGATCGTCCACCGTGGAGGTGCGTAGCAGCTGTAGAAGAAGACTCCATTGATTTTGGCGATTACAAAGCCTTCATCTGCGGGATAAACCGCTTCCTGAAATGGATATCTTCCCGTCATTCAAATCGCCAATGATTTCGCCTTAATTGATATCCAGTTTTTATCGCTGGGATATGGTATGGCTCCGATACGATAGCTACATCGCACTTAGTCTCCGCTACAGATTGCCGCAGCAAGTGTTGGGCTGTGTCGCAGTGGTTGAGGTTGATTTCCGTTACCTCCTCTGTGACATCGTTGACTTCCTGTAACGTGGTTGTTACCTTCTTCGTTTGCACAGATCAGACGCCTCGTAGCCTGTCGGCAGTATTTTGCCTTGTGACCTTCTTCTTCGCACCTTCTGCACAGTTTGCTCCTGTCAGGTCCACTGCAGTTTCTAGCCAGGTGGCCGAACTCAGATACTCAGTGGATATACCGACCAGCCAATTTTGATCTCCCCGGTTTTAGTGCCTGGTTTGCTTTTTCGACCTAACCGAAGCCGCAATCGTCATCTGAACTCCTCCAAGCTTGCAATGTTCTTCCAGGGTTTCTATTGGCTCTTCTTCCGAGGATACTTCTTCCAGGTCCTTACATTAGATTTTTGCCTCCGGATCTCACTTTCACCGCTTCGCCCATGGCTTTCTCGGTGAGTTCTTTATAAACAGTCCTCAGTTCGGATTCCGGAAAGAGATCTCGACTCGCCATCCGAACAGTCATCGCGATCGCGAAGAAAGCATTTAATCAAAAGATCGCTACTGGGCCGTGGTGACCATCGATGGGAAGAATGCGATCAACAGCACCAGCTTAATAGCTATCGCCGTAGCGCTGCACGGAATGCGGGTCCTGGACAATTTGTGCAAACTCTGCGAACTTAACAGAACCGAGTACTGGTCTACGATGTGGTCGTTTTGGGTCACGACGAGAGTATCTTAAGGCGCCCTACTCGGCACAACGCTCTGGGATATAATGTACAAGGGAGTGTTAACACTGTAACTGCCCAGGGGTGTCCAGATCGTCGGCTTTGCAGATGACGTTGTCCTGACGATAACCGGTGAGACCCTTGAGGAGGTGGAGATTTTGACGGAAGAAACAATAGACATCGTGGAAACCTGGATGGTTGTGGTTGGAATCGACCAATCCCATCTCCTGGCATGCGACTCTTCCTCAATACTGAGGTGTGGCGTACCAACATCTTCCTCAATACTGAGGTGTGGCGTACTCAAAGCGGAACCGGACGAAGTTAACAAACACGTTTCGCCTAATGGCTGCTCGTGTCGCGAGTGCGTTCAGAACAATACGGTCTGAGGCGGTATGCGTAATTGCCGGGATGATCCCCATCTGAATCACTCTGGTTGAGGACGTGGAATGCTACCAGCGGAGAAATGCACGTAATTCAAGGAGACTGGTCCAAGAGGACTCGTTGGATAAGCTACAGCAAGAGTGGGACAATGCGGAGAAAGGAAGGTGGACCTACCGGCGTATCCCAAATGTGTTGGATTGGGTGCATAGGAGTTCAAAGGGATATGCCTGGAGTGACAGTTGACAATATCATTGAAGAGATGTACCACGACGAGCATGACTGGGATGCTTTCAACAGATTACGTGTATACTCCCCGAGCTGTAGAGAAAATGGCGAAGGGACCAACAAAGTAGCGCCACTGGCTAGGCAGCCGCCGTAAATTAGATCTACCGCCGTTGACCAGTTGAGTACTGCCGTGGACTATCCAACTTTAACGTGACAAAAATGGAAGCTAATTGGTTCACGAAACAGACATCGGCCAATGATTTGTCAGTCTGAGTAGGGTGAGCTCAGCGCTCCGGGATATGGCTCACGGAATCAGGAGCAATACACTACAGGTCAGGCTTTTGAAGCTTTTTAAACCTCACTATCAAAAACATATACGCACACACAGACAAACTCGACGAATTGGAACGAATGGTATATGAGATTTAGCCTTCCGGGTTGTGATTAAAAATTCAAATTCAAATTAGAAGTAAAAACTGGAAAATTAAAAAAAAGCAATAGAAAAAATAGTGCTACGGTTCTGTGAAATTTTATCACTTCTGATTCTCAAAAAAATACTTGCTATTGTATCAGAAAAATTTTTGCAACATAGCCTACTGCTCTAATTTAACACAGAAACTCAATTCTCAACAGAAACTTCCTTCCGCCTTACAAACTTGATGCATGAATGATTATGAAACGAATAATTGACATTCGGATGGCATTTATCCAGAAACCTAGACGAACTCATCAATGCTACTGCTGTTGCATCATCATCAACATCATTGTTGTGTTATTTGCATCGGCCGTACTGATGCTGTCTTTGTCTCGTTCCCAACCGCCGCCACCGAGCCCACCGATTTCGGTTGAATGTACCAACAACTTGGTGTCATTCTGCAAAAAAAAACTACTCCGGATAACTGAATCACTCATGTATTCCGGATGAATATGCAATAAGTTTAGGCGAGGCTGCAAGATGGTTTCCATTCCTTGCTCAGTTTGATCAAACAAGGCTGGAGGCTGCGGCCTGAGACTGAAAATGTTCAGTTCTGCCACATTCTGGCCCTGATTTGCAGTGAACTCTATCCGGCGCGGCATCGGGTCCGGAGTAATGAAGGCAAAAAGGAAACTTTCTATGGTTAGAATGAGAACTGAATATTGCTAGCGATGGGGAATTTATGAGAATGAAAATTTTACGATTCAGTGAATTGAGATGAAACTTTTGTCGTAAACATGGTTGGCTTAAGGGTAATGAATTCGGTTACGCAGCGATTGTTGGAACGGTCGAGATATTGGTGAACTGCAGGGAGAAATTAATTCATTACAACCTTCACGAATTTCTAGGAAGGCTAGGGTACGAACAATAGATATAGATAAAAAATGTTGACTAATTAAATATATAATTTGGTAGGATCTGACCCCCACAACTTAGGTCGGTTGTTGTTCTTCGATCGAAACAGAGTAACATACCAATCAAACGTAAGAATTTAATAAGGTATAAAAATAATTCATGATTTCCACGTTTTTCATTGAAAATATGGCAATCTTGCTCGAGGTACAGATGAAACGCCGTTCCAGAGCATTTCGACGATAATCGTACTTGTTTAACACGGTCATTCAAGTGTTATAATTAAAGCTTGCACTTCATTTAGCTCGAGAATGTGCGTTCCACATCTATGCTATGCGTTACAGCCAATTCATCCCCCTACTAAAAACGCACACAAGAATCCCCCATCCGATTCCGCATTATTGCTGACGCAGTGCGGGTATCCTTTGAAAACATTCCTTTGATTTCTGACTCCCTGTGAAGTAGAACTCCAGCTCCTCTATCAGGATCCAACCGAAAGGTCGACAACGCCGCCTGAGACAGTAGGCGTAGAAAAAGTTTCTCATTAGTACATAATATTATGATATTATCAAGAGTCAGCCGGCCAACGTTCCTGAAAACACCGTGATGCGATATTTGTTTGAGTTTCTTGAACTAGAATTTGTGCTGTTTGATCTAACAGAGGATATATTTTCATTTATTTTCTCAACGACTGTCGCCTACGCTGAAAAAGTGACTTCATTATATGTGTACTTTGTTTCTTTCCCTCTGAAAGTGGGCAGATTCCATACATATTAGAAATTCGAATTGGCAAGATGTCGGCCTCCGGGAAGTAATACTGTGTGTAGCGTGCAGGTCAAGTGGTTGTACGAAATAATTCCCGAGGACAAAAGTGACTGAACTCGTAGGCTAGGCCTGAATGTGTCAAGATTATGTATTTCGATCTAAATCCTTAGTGTTTGCTGTTGGTGTACTTTTCTGTACATATATAGGGTGACCAAGACTATATCAGGCGAGTAAAAAACCAGGACAGTCGAAAGGGTTCTCCATATGTTTTCGGCAGTTAAAAAGTTATAAGGTCTGTCAGAAAGAGTTTCAGCAGTAAAAAAAGTTCTGGCGGTCTGAGAGGAAGAGCTCAGCCAAAAAATCTTTCGTCGGAAAATGTCATGCTAAAATCGTCTGTGCAGGATCGGTGAGGAGTTATCAGCACTAAATACACGTCATTGATGTAAAGCAGAAACATCAACGGTCCCAAGCAGCTTCTCTGCACTATACCTGGCAAACTCCAATGACAATCATTATATCTCGATATGAGAGCTAGGAACAGAGCAAGCTGCAAAACCTACCAATATTTCCAGATTTCTCCATTTTATCGAATATTATATGAAAACTGGTTGGTCGGATAGGTTAGGTTAGTCGCAGTTCAGTATCCAGGCGTGAAGCCATGTTAATCGTCTATTAAGTATTTTTCATTTCATTTGTTTAACACGGCTTAATGCTTTAACTTGCCTGAGCCGTTGATATTTTAATATTAACAATGTGTATATTAGCAATGTGTATATAATGTGAACGCCTCTTTCTCTTATCAATTTCCATGCGTGAAAATGAAGTTGAAAAGAGAAATAACGAGGCACTCTTGAGAGATTCAAAAACCATCAGAAGGTACAATTGGGAGATTCGAGTGTATTAAGTTTTGTTTCTCGTATACCGATTGAAGATTAGTATACGTTGGATTTGAAAGATTATCACTGGGTACGCTCGACGAGGCTGTGGACAGGTTTTATCGTGAATTGGACTTAATTTTTCAACGACACGTGCCTCTGAGAAGGCGAAAGCGCCGTTGCACAAATAAACTCCCCTGGTGGAATGATGAGCTGCGCAATATGCGAAATCGGTTAAGGAAGGCTCGTAAACGATTTTTCCGGACAAGAGGTGAAGATGATACATCGTTTGTGCGAGATTTAGAGCGACATTTTCAATCATTGAATGCATCTTGCTTTCGATCATACGTTTCACGACTTGAGAGTAACATGAAGGACGAGCCGAAGCAATTTTGGGCTTATTTGCGGAACAAAACATCCACCCGTAGATTTCCTGAAAACCTGCGGAGTCAGCAAATCTATTCTCGTCTTTCTTTCAAAGTGTGCTAAGTACTAACCCACCACCTTTGTCTAAATCATACCTGAGTAGTCTGCCGACGTTCTCCTTGAATTTGCCTGTAACATCTTTCACCAAACGCGAAGTGTACACCAATCTACGTGGTGTTGACGGTTCAAAGGGACCAGGATCGGACGGAATACAACCGTGTTTCGTCAAGGAATGCTCTTCATCGTTGGCTGTACCAATATCCATGCTTTTCAATCGCTCTCTCGGTGAAAGTATTTTTTCCGCCAAGTGGAAGGAGGCTTTAATAACACCAATTCATAAAGCCGGTAACGTCCATGACGTCATAAATTTCAGGGGAATTTCAATCCTGAGCTGCCTCCCAAAAGTTTTTGAAAGTATGCTGTTAGATATTCTCTACCCTGCAGTAAAACACATCATCACTACAGATCAGCATGGGTTTGTTAGAAAGCGCTCAACAACGACGAACCTAATGAGCTATGTGTCAACGCTGATTGATAAATTAGAGAAACGACAACAAATTGATGCAGTGTATGTAGATTTCTCCAATGCCTTCGATCGCGTTCATCATCAGCTAGCTGTTGAAAAGTTGAGGCGAATCGGATTTCCGGACTGGCTGACCAATTGGATCTTCTCGTACCTTACAAACCGCAGTACATCTGTGCGACTTGGAGCTGTACTTTCAGACCCATTCGACATCACATCGGGTGTACCTCAAGGGAGTCACCTTGGACCTCTTCTCTTCGTGCTCTTTGTGAATGACATTTGCAGCGAATTGACTTCGTGTAAGGTGATGTACGCAGATGATCTGAAAATTTATCGCATCATAACAACTCTGGTAGATTGTTGTGCACTTCAGATGGACATAGATAGGATCACGAGTTGGTGTGATAGAAACGGAATGACTATAAACATTCAGAAATGCAACATAATCACACTCACACGAATACTCTCGCCAATTACGTTTGAGTATGCAGTGCGCGCTGCCCCAGTAGAACGAGTTTCATCAATCAAGGACCTTAGTGTTATACTTGACCGTAAGCTACGATTCATCGAAGACTTTAATGCAGTAACTGCTAAAGCCTATGCAGTACTAGGACTCATCAAACGAAACACCCAAGATTTCAACGACGTCTACTGCCTGAAGGCACTGTACATCAGTCTGGTACGCAGCATTCTAGAGTATGGAGTTATCGTTTGGGCCCCGTATCACACCGTACACATTAATCGCATAGAACGGGTGCAAAAGAGCTTCGTCCGGTATGCCCTTCGACGGCTTCTCTGGCGAACTACCTCGCGCGAGAATCGTTGTGCTCTTATCAACCTGCCTACGCTACGAAACAGGAGAGTTTTTCTGCAGCGACTTTTTGTGTTCGATCTTCTCGCTGACAACATTGACTGCCCTCTGCGTCTCGCTAAGCTGGACTTCAATGTTCCTGATTGGTCTCTGCGGAGAATGGACTTCTTTCGGCGCTCTACTCATCGCACGCAGTACGTCCAGAATAACCCGGTAGATGTTTGCTGTCAGCTCTTCAATAGCGTTTTCCATCATTTTGACTTTAATTTAAGTAGAGAAATGTTCAAATTGACAATAGGTTTAAGTTAGTATAGTATTTCAGTCTGTACGAAAATTATTAATTTGAAGACAATATATTTATCTATACCTACATACGTTTTTTTTACACAATCGTCAAAGGATTGCCACCGCATTTACGTGCCTATGCTGGTTGGTAGGCCAAGTTTTTATTTACTGCTGTTTTTTATTCATTCCTCACCAACATCATCAAACGCAGTATTGTGGCTTATTCATTACAGACGAGACAGCATCGAATTGCGGATGTACTGATTGTACGAGTTTTAACGCTCTGCAGGTTAGTGCTTATAGTCTGTGCTGCGATGCGCAAGGGCACGAGTTCAAATCTGGGTGAGTCCTTTACTTTTTTCATTAATCGTGAAATCATCCAAATGTTTAAATACGACTTTTATCCACTCATAGCTATCTGATATAATGGTTGGATGGATAAAGTATTAGTTAGTGATCTGTTCGTGCGGGGCTCGTTTTTTAATACCAGCTGTCTTTTTTATCTAACGCATATTGATCATCGCTAATATATAGGAAAAATTTCTTTTTTTTCTATTTCTTGCATTACATGCAAGGAAGCTTGTTGCAGTTTTTGCACATTACCAGAACGCTTGCAATTTTCGCTCGTATTTATTGCATTAATGTAAGCGAATCTTACCGGGTACGTTATAAACATATAAAATTCGTTGTGCTTGTTGTCGTCGCACAGTGGTCCCAAACCCAAAAAACCGGTTTAATCTATCTAGTGGTGCCATTACGCACGTAGGGTTGGTAACCCGTCAGGGTAACAATTTAGCTCTGGGTGGCAATATACCTATTTGTGCGTACTCTCTCCATAGAGTGTATTTGTTTACATAAATTATGCACACCGCTGTTTTATACCGTTCACGATTAGTTTGTAAATTTTTGTATAATTTCGGTATTTTGCGTGCAGATAGGTTTGTTGCGTGAATTTGTATAATTAATCTAGGGTTTAGATAGGTTATCACTCTCCACATGCCGTGGAAATGTGCTGATTATGCTGTGCATCGGCGATGACAGCTATGCGACGGTGCGACTTTTCGGTGTTGAACGATATGTTTTGGTCGTGAGGAAGGCGGCTATCGAGTTTTTAGTTAGAAACCACGGTTGTTATCAGACGTCCGAATTAGAAAATACTTTCGGGATAGTTTTCCGCCACTATTGCCAGTGAAATGAAGTCGCGGCCGGTTCAATCCGTCGAAGAGTGCCGGCCCGTGATTCGGGCACACGTAAAAGTTGTGTTGGTTCGCCGAAGCGGGACAGCTAACTCTAAAGGACCATTCTCGCGTCCCCGGCTAAAACCCAAGGAACCAAACACCGATCGTTCTTGCTATAAAGAATAAGTCGAACGAGCTTAGCTCTCCTCTATAGCTAATAGCCAAGGAGAACGAAGCAGAATGGACGAAGGTTTCCCCTGGGAAGTGCACTGCGATTACTTACGAGATCGCTTGCGGCGAGTGAGTCAATCCGGCGATAGTTCACCATCGTCGCTAGGGAGGTTCCAACAAAGGAGCCAAGCTTACCTTCCTAGTTAAACACAAAGAACCGCTGCCGGAGCAGCCAACGACATTCCGGGAGAACTCGGTCGTTATAGTCCCGTCCGGTCGAAAAAAAACCGTCCGTCTTCCCGCCAACAGTAGCAGCAGATCGACGAAATCCAGCAGTGCACAGTATAGCAGAACAGATTAAAAATCGGCAAATTTATTAATTTATTTGGTTCGTATACCTGTGACACAAAAATCCGAAATTCTGTAGAGATACCTAGGCCGCCCTGACAGGAAGGGTCTGCCGGGCAATCAGAACCCGAGTAGTGGGCAAACCCCTAATTACAGGTTATAGATTTTTCCAAAACAGATTTCTCTAGCCCACAAAGAGGCGAATAACCCTAAGGTTAAACTACCTATGATAAAAATTTTAAAAAATTGGAAATAAAGAAATTGTACGAACCGGTTTCCGGCGTGGACAATGGGGGCTCACAATGTTTATGATGTGATAATTACCATAAAATTTATGTTTCTCTGCTTTAAAAAAGTTTCTTGTGAGAACGAAGGGTCCGCAAATCGTCTTCCACCTGGTCGATCCATCGTGCTCGCTGCGCGCCACGTCTTCTTGTACCGGTCGGATTGCAATTGAGAACCGTTTTCACCGGGCTATTGTCCGACATTCTGGTTACGTGCCCGGCCCACAGTAGTCGTCCGATTTTCGCGGTATGACAGATGGGCGGCTCCCCCAAAAGCTGATGCAACTCATGGTTCATTCGCCGTCTCCATGTGCCGTCTTCCATCAGCACTCCACCGTAGATGGTACGCAGCACTTTCCGTTCGAAGACACCAAGTGCGCGTTGGTCCTCCACAAGCATGGTCCAGGTCTCGTGCCCGTAGAGAACTACCGGTCCAATCAGCGTCTTGTAGATGGTCAACTTCGTACGACGGCGAACTCTGTTCGACCGAAGTGTCTTGCGGAGGCCAAAGTAAGCACGATTTCCTGCCACGATGCGCCTACGAATCTCTCTGCTGGTGTCATTGTCGGCGGTCACCAGTGAGCCCAAGTACACGAACTCTTCAACCACCTCGATTTCGTCGCCACCGATGCAAACTCGAAGCGGGTGGTTCTCGTTCTCTTCTCGTGAACCTCTTCCTATCATGTACTTTGTCTTCGACGTGTTGATGGCAAGTCCGACGCGCTTGGCTTCTCTTTTCAGTCTGATGTAGGCTTCCTCCATCTTCTCAAAGTTTCGTGCAATAATATCAACGTCATCGGCGAAGCCAAGTAGCTGAACGGACTTTGTGAAAATCGTACCACTCCTGTCGATCCCTTCTCTTCTTATTACACCTTTCAGCGCGATGTTGAATAACAGACACGAGAGACCATCACCTTACCGTAACCCTCTGCGTGATTCGAAGGGACTCGAGAGCGTCCTTGAGACACGTACTACGCACATCACCCGATCCATCGTCGCCTTCACTAATCGCGTCAGTTTGTCCGGGAATCCGTACTCGTGCATAATCTGCCATAGCTGATCTCGATCGATAGTGTCGTATGCGGCTTTGAAGTCGATGAACAAATGATGTGTGGGCACATTGTGCTCGCGGCATTTCTGCAGTACTTGACGAAGAGCGAACACCTGGTCCGTGGTAGATCGTTCGCTCATGAAACCCGCCTGGTACTGCCCCACGAACTCTCTTGCAATCGGTGATAGTCGACGGCATAGTATTTGGGAGAGTACCTTGTAGGCGGCGTTCAGCAGGGTGATTGCTCGGTAATTACAGCAATCCAGCTTGTCGCCCTTTTTGTAGATAGGACACACGACACCTTCCATCCACTCCTCCGGTAAAATCTCCTCCTCCCAAATCTTGGTAATCACCCAGTGCAGCGCTTTAGCCAGTGGCTCGCCACCGTGTTTTAGTAGCTCGTTTGGTATTTGGTCAACCCCAGCGGCTTTATTATTTTTGAGCCGGCTGATCTCCTCCTGGATTTCTTGGAGATCCGGAGCCGGTAGTGTAATGTCTTCCGCGCGTGCTCCCAGGTGCGTTACCGTGCCATCCTCGTCTTCTGCTGCATCGCCGTTCGTAGTGCTGCCGCCACCTCTGGATCACCTCACACTGGTCCGTGAGAAGATTCCCGTTTGTATCTCTGCACATAAGTCCGTCCGAAATTCAACAGCAGACTTTGAGGATATTATACCTTACATTTGAGATTGTGAAAATCGACGAATACCTGACGTAACTATAATCTTAAAATATACCCGGGACCCAGGACTTCCGAAAGTGTAGATAGTGGAAAATGTATCTAAAGATACTTTGGTTGCAGATCGAAGTCGTTTGGCATTCATTTCAATGGTTCGTGAACCTGATGTTAATATTGTGCCGGTTCATATGGGATGTTTCTATATGACCGCAGTAACCTATCAATATCTCCGAGACCGAAAGTCAGATTTGAATTAAATTCAATAGCAACCTTTCATTTGAAATCAACATTTAACAATCGGTCAAGAGTTCACTGTGTTTCCCCGGAGCACCAAGTAATCTGTCAGTTCATGCCATGTTGCGCCAATTTATTTTTTTTTATTTTAAATATATTTGACACGGCTCAATGTGTTAGCACAACTGAGTCATGTTTCTTCCGTGCTCTGAAAAATGCAAATCAATGTTGCGCATTGCATACATACAGGACATTCTTCACGAAAAAAAGCATTGCCACTGGGTGTTCATTTTACCCACACGCTATAAACCTGTCTCATTTTTGGACATTTTTTTTAAATCAAGAATAACAGTTGAAAAAATATGTTAATGTCAAAGTATTTTCATCAATTATGTACAAAACATGTCTATCAAGAAGCATACAAAGTGATTGTAGTATCTCAATCACTAATTTATTAGAAAATAATGACTTTGCTTAACATGTTCATTTTACTAACACCCCTACGTAAAAATAGAAAAAAAATATCGCTACTGTCTGTTCGTCGGGGCTTGTTGAAGTATCTTACTGCTGCGTGTTGAGATCCTCTTCCTTGGTGGTGAAATACTAGGTGCGTTGTCTGCCGCACCTTGGGGGCCATTCGGTCTGCCTTCTCTCGTGTTTTCGTTTATGTCCATGTCGTCATCAGTACTGCATTCATGTTGCTCACGGTCGGATGTTCTTATTTGTTGTTTGTGCTTACGGGTCGCTATCGTAAAACTTTCTGCATCGGTATTTGATTCCGTATTGGTGGTGTTGGTTTGGAAACATTTGCTGTAATCGTTGTTACTTCGATGTTGGTAATGGCAGTTGGTTTAGTGGTACTGGGTTCGATCGTTGTTGAGCTGGGGTTAGTGAATGCCCGGCACCAATTTAAATTTATTTTATGGTTCTGGGTCTTTCTTTAGGACTATACTGAACATATCCAGAAGCGCCAGGATCGCCGTCTTCAGTGCCACATTGGGGATACCGTCCGGTCCGGCAGTTTTCCTCGCTATCATCTTAGCATTTCAACCGTTTGCCGTTGCAACCCACGGTGTAGATGGCTATGGAGCTGGGTCGTGCTTCTTTCTGAACGCGTCTTCTGGCTTTTAAGGAGGTAATCCGGAGGATGCTGAGCCTTTCTTTTCAACACTACGCACGATGCCCGTAGTTTTCTTCGGCTACATTTTCCTCGGCGTTCCGCTTTACAATACACTTCCGCCGAACAATGTTGTAGTAGATCGCTTGATGATCACTATGTGTGAACTGCTCACTAACTCGCCAATTCATTTTATCAATCAGCAAAGGACTGCAGAATGTTATGTCGATGATGAGCTCCCGATCGTCTTTACGGAATTTGCTAGCGGAACCTTTCTTTCACAGGGCTTCCAACAAACTGTAATCTCTTGCGTTGGTCAGCCTGCTACCCCACTCCATGGCCCAAGCGATAAAGTCCCCTCCTATAACAACCGGCGTTCATATGACTAACGAGTCAGTTAGTGTGTCCAGCATCCGATTGTACACCTATGGTGTCCATCGTGAGGGAGTATAATAGCTACAGACGAATACGCCGTTGATCCAGGCGATCAGGAAGCCTTCGTGTGTGTTATCCACCACCTCTTGGACAGGGAACCGCCCTTCATTTGATTTGCCGCCATCCCTGGACTATCTACTACCTATTACTATTATCGGCAGGAAAACGATCTATTACTATTATCGGCAGGAAAACGATACGGCTCTGCAATAATTGCAATAATTGTAACGTCACACTCCGTTTGTAGCGTTAACTGCCACTACAGTTGCTTAGCAATGTCGCAATGATTGAGATTAAGCTGGATTATGACTATCACCTTTTTGTATGCAGGACATTTGAAACCGCCCGCCATGAGGTCGTTTCCATCCTCCAGTTTGCAGATCACGCACCTTGGTTGCTTCGTGTGTCTAGCCACGTTCCTCCGTATTTTCTACATATCCGAGGCCCAAGCAGCTGAAGCAGCTGCTCTACCGGCTTGGTAACTTGCGGAGCGCCCATCCTACTTTTATCTTGTTAGTCTCCGTCAGCCATTCCTAGTACCTAGTCGTCTTTTGTGATCCCACAGTTATCCATGCAGCAGGGAGGACATACTAGGGTTAACACTATCCTTTACGGGGAATAGAATCGGCGTAAAATCGGTAGAGGTCCATCCGAATCTAGTACCACCATTTAAATGGTGACGAGTTTTGAACGCACCCGGAGACCTGACAAAATTTCGACAGCACGGAGGCAGACGTGCTGTTAGCCCACTCGCCATCTCAAGTCGGTGTCATCCTTTCTTACTCAGGGAGTAGGACAGCACGCCTATCAGCCCAAAGTCGCCGTCCAATTTGTGATCCGTTTTCTTTTCGTTGGCATTTTCCATGACCAGTATGCCGTAATCAAGAGGTTACTGGCGTCGATCCTGATGTACCGGTTGGGATAGGGTGCTTTATTACTAAGATTACTGAAATTTTAGGATCTTTGCAGAAGCGACGCCGATTCGCTTCGTCGGAGCTGCTTTTAGAATTATGGTTTTTTTAGAGGTTTATCAGTGCTTAATCCATGCTAATCCCTGTTTGTGAATGTGTGTATATATGTGCGTATGTGTTAAAAATGTCATTTTATTTTTTTGGAGATAGCTGATCCGAATTGCACAAATGAAAGGTTCAACTTTCCCATCGCCTGCTATTGAATGTTGTGTAGATTGGAATTCCTGTTCCGGAGTTACGGATTGAAGAATGCATACACAGCAATTTTCCATATAAACTGATACCACTATGACATCAAAATGATGCAAACCTTTATTAAATGGGTGCAAAATTATTTGGAGTTGTCAGCCTAGAACACTAATAACAATCCAAAATCTCTTTGGCCACCTTTGACGGTTCTTGAGTCCGTAAAAGCAGCAACTG
This sequence comes from Topomyia yanbarensis, assembly GCF_030247195.1. NCBI lineage: Eukaryota > Metazoa > Arthropoda > Insecta > Diptera > Culicidae > Topomyia > Topomyia yanbarensis. The sequence continues at coordinate 180,748,319 of NC_080671.1, read as the reverse complement.
AATAATGTTCCAAGGGAGGAAAATTTAAAAATTGAATTTGCATTTTTGATACCAAATGCATGAAACGTCGAGATGTGATGCAATCTAAATTTTTTTGACGAAATTGACTTTTTTGGAATTTGCACATTTTTGCTTTTCTCATATAAAAAGGTTATACAGTTACTCTAAAAATCATCAACCTAATCCCGGCCAATTTTTGTGTTCGACTGTAATAGAGTTTCTGGGTTTTAACAGGGTGAACCTGGGGAGTGCGGAGATGGCTTTTTGGTTTCAGGTTTCAATCACAAAACATTTATATTGCGTTAAAGTCAACGTTTCAATCGATACTCCCTTTGAAATGTTGACTTTAACGCAAAATAAATGTTTTAAGATTGAAACCCGAGAACAAAAATCCATCTTTGAATCTACAAACAAAGTGGTCGTTCCCGTCCTTAGTAAACATTTCCACAATTATATTGAACATAACCAGCTATGGAGTCATAGTTTGGAGAAATGAGAAAGGCACAATTGTACCACTAGGTGGATTAAAATAGGTTTTATTTATGTTGATAATTGGATTTATACTATTCAATATCTTCATTTTACAAATTTGATTATTTTTTCATTCCGTACACAAAACCTCAACATTATTCATTCATTTAATTATTCAATTATTGAATTTAATCTTTTTATTTTGTATAATTGAGCCTTTTTAGGTTAATTCGTGCACGACTCAGGACTATATCTACTCCATCTCTAGTTGAGTGTTTTGCAAACTAAAGTATGCGAAATGTCTCATCTCACTGTTACACACTGTCACACACAGGTGAATAAAATGGTGACTTTCTTATATAAGGTTATGCTCCCGAACATTTTCGCAATCGATTCAAATACAAAAATAAGAGATTGTTTCCGATTTACAGATTTCTCTCACTCTCTTTCTCTCTCTCTCTCTCTCTCTCTCTCTCTCTTTCTCTTTCTCTCTCTCTTCATTAATAGTTCAGCAAGTTTCCATTATCCTTCAAACTACCAAGCCCTCTTCGATACACCAAAATCGACGTTCAATTGGCCATAACTTTTTTTCTGTTTAATCGATTTTGATGCAGTTTTTTGCCAAAGAACCGGAAATTATTCCAATTTTCGAAAATGCTTTAAAAATTGTATTCGGAGCTACGACAACGGAGTAAATCCAGATTGCAGTGGGGTACCAACTTTTGGCCATTTTCAGTTTTTCATGAATATTTTCAAAACAACGCTAGAATTCAACATTTTTCGACAAGAATTTGTTAGAAATGACCTTAAATGACCTCTTACATAATAATTGCACTTCATATATGAGTAATAAGAATTGGCCAGTTCCTGGGAGCGGTTCCCAAAAGTGGCCATTCATGAGCTTACATTGCATATGCTTTATTATAACAGAAACACTAAATTATTTCAACAAATCTTATCAGATCGTCTACTTAGTATAACAAGCAATTAATTCAATAAAGATTTAATATAGATTTGCCACTTTCTGACCAGTTCCGGGAATTCCGGAACACGGTTCCCAGGACAAAATTTATTTTTTATGATAATCATGGCATGCGGCACATAAAAAAACATCAACTCGATGATCAATGAAGAATGCAATCACATTCGAAGGCATCCGGACACATGTAGACACTTGATGACCAGTTCCGAGAATTCCGGAACACGGTTCCCGTGCCAAAAATTTTTTTTATGTTCATGGCATGCGGCACATAAAAAAACATCAACTCGATGATCAATGAAGAATGCAATCATCTACGAAGGCATCCGTACACATGTGGACAATTTATGACCAGTTCCGGGAATTCCGGAACACGGTTCCCAGGACAAATTTTATTTTTATGATAATCGTGGCATGCGGCACATCAAAAAACATAAACTCGATAAACTATGAAGAATGTAATCATATACGAAGGTATCCGGACATATGTAGACATTTGATGACCAGTTCCGGGAATTCCGGAACACGGTTCCCAGGACATATTTTATTTTTATGATAATCGTGGCATGCGGCACATAAAAAAAACATCAACTCGATGATCTATGAAGAATGCAATCACATTCGAAGGCATCCGGACACATGTAGACACTTGATGACCAGTTCCGAGAATTCCGGAACACGGTTCCCGAGTCAAATTTTTTTTATGGTAATCATGGCATGCGGCACATAAAAAAAATAAACTCGATGATCTATGAAGAATGCAATCATATACGAAGGCATCCGTACACATGTGGACAATTGATGACCAGTTCCGGGAATTCCGGAACACGGTTCCCAGGACAAATTTTATTTTTATGATAATCGTGGCATGCGGCACATCAAAAAACATCAACTCGCTGATCTATGAAGAATGCAATCATATACGAAGGCAACTGGACACATATGGACACTTGATGACCAGTTCCGGGAATTCCGGGACATGGTTCTAAAGACCAATTGTATTTTTTATGATAATCATGGCATGCGGCACTTCAAAAACATCAACTCAAAGAACTATGAAGAATTCAATCATATACGAAGGCATCCGGATACAAACGGACACTTGATGGAGTAACATAACCAAACAAATCAATTCGATGATTTACGAGGAAAGAAGGCATATATGAAGACAACCGGACACATGCGGTCTATTGATGTTGTGGTTCCGTGGATTCCGGAACACGGTTCCTTGGCCGAAATATTTTTCTGTAAAATCTGTAATGTATTTAAAGCAACGCCTTGATACTACACTCCGTTACGTAACTTATTTTTTTAAGTTTTACCCAAAATAGCTCGGTCGCATTTTTTGATTTTGAGCTAACGCTCTCTTGTCCAAAAGTTATCCTCGTGTACTTGCAGTAATTCGCACACTGTGATTGAGTGCAAATATCAACGAACCACAAGGAGATAAAATAGAATTGGATAATATTTTTTTTACCACCACACCCCTCAACCCACATTATTGACATTTTGTTTTGCGCCGGCTTTACCCTCTACTCCTTCTACTATAACATCACCAATACCATACAATGGTAAACTTCATATGCGTGATGAACGATAATTTTTCCCTGTTGGTGTGGTGAAAAAAATTATCGTTCATCACCAGCTTCTCAACCTCATCTTTACCCCATTTTAGTGCCGATTTGATTTGCCTTTTTAGGAAAATATTTCTCAGCGATCATAATCAATGCTGAAATTTGTGTGAAGTCTAATGAGAAACTCATAAGTAAAATGTCGCAGTATAAGTAACCACAAGTCGCCACAATAAAGTTATTATTTGTCTCCGATTTTCTTATTCATACTGGACATGTTTGTAGACATGGTATTCAGGAGTGACATTCAGTTTATACGGGACATGTTGTGATAGGAGCCCAAATTTGGAGCGATGACACACTCACATGCGATTTGCTATAATCCGAACAGCTTAAGAGCAACAAAACAAATGCTTTTCTGCTCCAGAGTATTTGTTTTGTGTACTACGGTTTCACAGACCATTAGCAATCGTTCCTTAAAGAAAGTAAAATAAAGCGTGTTCCCGAATTCACGGAACCGGCCATCAAATGTCCGTATGTGTCTGGATGACTGCTTTCTTCGTAGATCATCGAGTAGATGTTTTTTGATGAACCACATACCTCAACTCAAAAACAAACAAAAAAACGAATAAAAAATGTCGTCCTGTGAACTGTGTTCCGGAATTCCCGGAACTGAGAATCTTGTGTCCGGATGCCTTCATACATTATCATGTTCATCTTGGAAAACAAAATTCGACCCGGGAGCCGGGTTCCGGAATTCCTGAAACCGGTCATCAAGTGTCCGCTTGTATCGATGCCTTCGTATTCTTCATAGATCATCGAGTTAATTTTTTTTTGATGTGCCGTATTTCGGAATTTCCGGAACTGGCCATCAAGTGACCGTATGTGTCAGGATACCTTTGTATATAATTGCATTCTTGATAGATCTTCGACTTGACGTTTTTTGGAATTCTCGGAACCGGGCATCATGGGTCCGCATGTGTACGGATGTCTTCGTATATGATTGCATTCTTCATAGCTCATCGAGTTGATGTTTTTTGATGTGCCGCATGCCATGATTATCATAAAAAAAAAATTGGCACGGGAACCGTGTTCCGGAATTCTCGGAACTGGTGTTAAATGGTCCACATGTGTCCGGATACCTTCGTATATGATTACATTCTTCATAGTTTATCGAGTTTATGTTTTTTGATGTGCCGCATGCCACGATTATCATAAAAATAAAATTTGTCCTGGGAACCGTGTTCCGGAATTCCAGGAACTGATCATAAACTGTCCACATGTGTACGGATGCCTTCGTATATGATTGCATTCTTCATAGCTCATTGAGTTGATGTTTTTTGATGTGCCGTATGCTATGATCATCATAAAAATAAAATTTGACCTGGGAACCATGTTCCGGAATTACCGGAACTGGTCATCAAGTGTCTCCATGCATCCGGATGCCTTCGAATGTGATTGCATTCTTCATTGATCATCGAGTTGATGTTTTTTTATGTGCCGCATGCCATGATTATCATAAAAAATAAATTTTGTCCTGGGAACCGTGTTCCGGAATTCCCGGAACTGGTCAGAAAGTGGCAAATCTATATTAAATCTTTATTGAATTAATTGCTTGTTATACTAAGTAGACGATCTGATAAGATTTGTTGAAATAATTTAGTGTTTCTGTTATAATAAAGCGTATGCAATGTAAGCTCATGAATGGCCACTTTTGGGAACCGCTCCCAGGAACTGGCCAATTCTTATTACTCATATATGAAGTGCTATTATTATGTAAGAAGGTCATTTCTAACAAATTCTTGTCGAAAAATGTTGAATTCTAGCGTTGTTTTGAAAATATTTATGAAAAACTGAAAATGGCCAAAAGTTGGTACCCCACTGCAATCTGGATTTACTCCGGGGTCGTAGCTTCGAATACAATTTTTAAAGCATTTTCGAAAATTGGAATAATTTCCGGTTCTTTGGCAAAAAACTGCATCAAAATCGATTAAACAGAAAAAAAGTTATGGCCAATTGAACGTCGATTTTGGTGTATCGAAGAGGGCTTGGTAGTTTGAAGGTTATAGTTACTATATGCATAGTTGGGCGGGCTCAAAAGCTGGAAAACTGGCAGTTCTTCTTTCAGGAAGAAAACACTGACAAGAACTTTACTATACTTAATAGAAAAACGAATTCGAAGATATGATGTGGTTTCATACTTGTGCGAATATCTTTCAGTGTTACAGTAAAAAATATTGTTTATTTTCGTTTCTCTATGTTCGATAATACAAGGAAAGAGTAAAATAATTATCTCCATAATCACAATACCTTTTCTATTAACATCTAAAGAGAACCTGTTGTGTGACGTCATGCTCGATTGGCTCCAGTATTTGACATGTTTAATTGGCTCCGCTCAGTGTCTCCGCCTAACTATGAATAGAGTAACTATAGTTTCCATGGTGTTTGCGATGTGCCAGTTTAATTATAGCGAGTTATGGTGCGATAAACAGAAACTTTACTAACATTGAGGTATTTGCGTTTACGAACAATTACAATTTTTCGGCTAAATATAAAGCAATCACACTATTTTGTTTGAATTCCATCGCCATTTTTTTCTGCGTTCATTTTATCCAAAATGCTTTTATACGCTTGTAAACAATGCTGTTTACTGTCATTCAACCAATTTAGTTGAAGTTGGTTACACTTCGAGTGCCGGACACTGTAGATCTATACTCTCCTAGAAACATACCATTTGAAAAAGGATTCCTCGCCCTGTTTGACGCCACGATTGCAGGAATTAAATTTTACGCTATTTCTAAACTTTACAATTTAAAAATGCTATTGGCATTTAGGTAATAACGATACTGCGTCTTTGTCCCTACAATACTCTAAACAATAACATGCAGTCGAACAAATTTTGCTCGCTTTATGAAATATTTATGGTTAGTGATTTTAAAGAAAATGATTGGAAGTCAAAAAGAAAAACACATTTTTCTTCTAAGAAGATGCGTAATTGATTCCAAACTCCCGAACATTTATCTCCATGCCAACAATTCATACTGTTATTCCCGTTAATGGCCTCCAACAAGTAGTCCTTCCCGTCTCCTAATCCATCCCCCGAAAAAGACATTACCCACCCTACTTCCCAACCAAAAGAAATCCGACTCATTTTTTATCCCTTCAAGGCGACGCAAAATGACAGAGGATCTCTCTACCAAGGCATCCCATTACGAGCGGCCTGTCAGAATTTGGTGTCGTCCTTCGGTTGGCCAAAAAAAGGATCAACCCTCTGTTAAATGGTGAATCAATGTCAAATTAAATGGAAAATGAGCGAACAAAATATTGGGGATTCATAAATTGCACCCTGTCACCATTGTTATCCCTGTCCGCGAGGACAATCGTAATCAAATTTGGACCATCTGGAGGCTTTCACTGAACCGCACGGTGCTGGCACCGAGGATTCACGTAATTTTGCCACTTTTGCATTGTTATTTCGAGCCTGAAAATCTAAGCGGTGCCGGTGTGGAACCATAATAAAACGCCGTCCTGCTTCAGCTTTCCGCTTCAGAGTGAGGGTGCGGCTTTTGTCCTCGCTCCGCCCCTGCCAGGTACGATGGACAGCATTAGCACTCAATTATCCTTTTACTCGAAACATCCCTCCTTCTTCGGTTGGCATTATTTAGCCCAGTCACGACTCACAACTGGGATATGAAAAATGTGACAAAGGTAAGCAAAGTGTGGGCAGCAGACAGACGCAATTTCGGATACGCAGGTATTCATGTTTTAGCCTCGCCATTTTAGGTTCTGAGTTTTCGTTATTTTAAAGCCCTACCTAAAAATATCAACCTACATACATTCATACATCAGCTGGTGGATTTTGACCGGTACAAATGAGCAATTAGTCCACTGTTGATCGGTTTTCTTTCGCAGATAGAAGGCACTTCCACGAAGAATGGTCTATTCTTGTCTCCCGGGACATGTAACATGAAACCGGAACGGTAGGTTTAGCTCATCCTCGAAAGAAGCGGAAAATCGATCTTATTGAATACAAATTGAGCTCTCCTATTACCGTAATTACGTTATTGTGCGATGGCGATACGCGGGAGAATTCCAATTTACTACGTGGGATTATGGCATCGAGCGGAAGATTTTTTTGAGGAGGTTGATAAAAGGTTAAAGTAGTGTGTAGCAATACTAAACGTTCCTGTTCTCGGTGTATTATTATTCTTTGTCAGTTTTACAGGGCGAGCCTTTTCGTGCAACTTCATAAAAGTACCAATTATTCCATTCTGTTAAATTTTGTTGCATTAATTTTACGTTTCCTCCGATGAAACCTTCATTTCGCGGGCACTGAAGACCGCATGATAGTTTTGGCTAATGGGAAGTTATCTTAAATGACCGGCATACCCTTACGCTCAATGGAGGTAGATTCTGATATTATTATCAAGTCTCCTTTCCGATACAAATTATGTCCATCTAATAAAATCGGCCCCTGGCTGGTCTGCATCAATACCAAAGATATGCCATTTATCATGATCGATATATGCGCGATTTATCTAAATTGCACTCGGCCGTGTACGAAGAAGTATCTTGTCTACGTACCGCCCCGGAAGTAGAAATTGATAGTGTAGTCTCCTAGGAACTTAATTGCGCAAGTTAAGAAATAGAGTTGGTGATACTCTTTTTAAAAAATACAACTACACTACTCTACCGTTCAACATCGAATGAATTTATTTCAATTAATTAGCCCTAACTACAGTTCAATACTGCTAACTCTGCAATCCTCGCGGTGGTGCCATCCATCCGGTCACACGTTGCCATCGATTGGGTCGCACGTTGTCGTCGTCTAACCAAAATGCCTAGCTTGGCGATTGCGATGTTTGCCGGTTGTCTCGAGGAACTTCGACGTCAGCACCTGAGTCGCGTGGCTTCATCGTTAACTCGCAGTATAGGGTTGACTCCTTCAAGATCCCTTTGCTTCAGCCAGTGGTTTGCAAGCAATTGCGTTCAGCATAAATCGAGGAGTACATGAAAACAACTTATTTTCCATCAGCCTCATTTCGAGTCGTTCGTCGGATTCGCTCTTCCAAATTTTGTTCTTTTGAACGGGGCTGATCTACCTGTTTGTCTTTTTGTGCCGCGGGGCATTAACTGCCGACGTTGCAAATAATTAGGTCTTCGGCTACCTATTGTAGAAATAAGGCACGCTGTGGAAAATGCGTAGAGAGCTCATCCTATTCGGCATGATCTCTCGACATATCCCACGTATAAATTAGTTGGGGAAAAATTGAAGCATTATTTTAAGAAACGCTCCAAGAAGAAATGCCAAAGAAGCCTATGCCACCGGCCACTACTGATTTCTACGCTTCTTTGTTTACTAAAGAGCGAAAGTCTGACCAGCACATTGTGGGAACAAAACCGAAGGTCGTATGATAGTGCGACATCATTCGTGTGTTACACTCGTGCTGATTTCACCACACATACGCTCGCTATGGCAGGGCACGGTAAAGGAGCCATAATACCGCTCGGTTCGTGCCGGTCTCCAGTTTACTGTCGGTCCGAATCCATGGTTTGCTGAGAAAGGGTCACTTTGCTGAGCGTGTCGGAGCAGGAGCACCTCTGGCAGCAGTGATGCAGGCAGGAAACGCTACTCGTGATAACAAAAATAACAAAATAAGTCTTGCGCAACCTAAATCGCAACCTAAAACAAAACAACGAAAAAACGACCTTTTCTTGGCAACTATTTTATTCGCATAAAGTATTAGTTTGATTTATTCTAATTTATGTATATTTTGGGGATTTGATTCTTGTAGTAGCGTCTGATTGTTCGTACAGTTAAAACGTGAAATAGTTTCTCACCCCTCTTGCGAACTATTTTCCTGTTTATGGAACCATCGGTAGGGAGGATTAAACTAAAGTTTATTAGAATTGCACTGGCTTTTAATTATAAATAAAATAAGAGAATTACAACTCAAAAAACCCCTAGCATAAGTAAAAATCCCACAAACGACGTTGAAATCATTTCGACCATTGCGACATCCCTTATAGGAAGATTTACACTCGCGACGAAGCCTCAGAATTATCCCACTTCAAGCACACTTGCCACGTTGCCAAATTCCTTGCTACATAATTCGTCTGAGCATGAAATACTCCTTAACACTTCCGCAGCCTGCGGTAGAAACGTGTGAAACAGGAGAGCAAATGTAAAAAAAGACATTCGCCTTCGCGCTTTCTTCAAGCGCGATCCCCTGGAAATACTTGTGCAAATGCTGCAAAGTTTTCTAGAATTTCACTAAGCGTCGCCTCCATCGCCTCCTTTTCTTGGGGACAGAGTCGACGAATTGCGATGCAACTTTGACTGTGTGCGACAGTCACGAGTTAACGGACAAAAATGTGATATGGCTGTAACATTATGATCTTACAAAGTTGTAATAATCAGAGCAGCAACTCTGTCCGCCCTCGCGTCGTTCCGCGGGCGAAACTTTGCGACTCCTCCCAGCCAAAGTCTAGCAAATCAAGTGACGCGACAGGAAAAGCCAGTGGTACATATCGTCGGTTTCGTGCAATGGGGGCACAACTAAAAATTTTCGAGAGTTTCGCAATACAACAAAAAACCTTATGAAATTCATTGCGAAATACGTGCATTTGTATTTTGATTTTTTTTACTAAGTTGTCGAAAAATTAGATTTTGATGCTACAATATAAATGATTTTACCATGGAAACATTTTCATGGAATCAAAATTTTCAAATACTTTTTCCGAACATTCGCTAGTTTCGAGTTGTGCCGCTGTTGCACGAAACCGACGATATTTATGTGTCTAGTAGTAGCAGGGAAATCTAACACGTTTTGTCTTCGCACAGAACCAACTGGAAGAGCAGTAATACGATTCCACGACATCAGCCTTATCAAAAGGAACAGTGACACCCAGCAGCACACTTACCCCATTCCCCTGCATCCTGACATCGACTTGGAAAAAGGCGAAAACTTGAGAGTCCCATTATCACAAAGCAGGCATGCAACAATCAGACCGAACAAAGAACACAAAAACTTGGGTTACTTGGGTGGTACGCGTGGCAAATATCACAAAAAAAAAACTTTCAGAGCTGTCAGATGATATGAAGCCAAATAACTCACGTTTTTCGAGGAATTTGTGCTCCGGATCAACGTCGTCACCGTTACCGGGCCGAATATGGTATGGGGCTCAGGTTCTTTTTTACTATCTCGTACTAGACTCCACACTGACTGGCTGCGGTTGCAAACGGATCGCAGAAAAACCGTGGTTTAGTTTCCTACGATGAAAACATTGCGCGTAACGAAATCACAGTCTCCGGCTGATGGGATGTGATGTAATGTCTCTCGTTATCGTGGTGGTTTATTACGACCCGAAATGTCTTTCATGTTCTCGTTTCTGGCCGTCTGACGTCTTCGTTGATTCTTGTCACTCTCGTGTTGTTTGTTTTTAAAAAGTGAATTGAGTGGTAGATTATTGAATCTCATCCGCATGATGAGGTGAAACAAGGAAGCTAATTTAAGACGGTACTATACTGATACGGTGGAAATTGGTAGGGAAAGATGAAAAGAAATCTTCATTATGAGGAAAATCATATTATTTTATCGTGTAGAACTGCGTTTTCGCGTTAGCGATCATAGTAAGCGAGTTATTCTGATGAGACCCAGTCAAACCAGCCAGAATTTGATTCGGAATTTCGGCTGCTCTCCATGAGGATTCCCATACAAAAAAACTTTAAATTTGAGCGAGTAAGGGCGCTATAACCTGGGCTCATTAGCCAGGGCAGGGCTAAATACTTCTGTCCCATCCCAGGAACCTAGGACCAAAGGAGTGACATTAACCCTCTTAGCAAAGTCACTCCCAACGATTTATAAAAACCCCATAAAATTGAAACGGTTGTGTACGGTTGTCCACGTTTCTTCCTTATTCAAGGTTTGAAATGATCCGTTGATTAAATTATTCATTGAATGAATAATTTGATTGCCGTATAATTTTGAATCATCTTTATTTTGTACGCTGCACAGTTGGACTGGCCGCTTTAATGCCTGTGTCATACTCAATATGTGGCACAAACATTAATAATGACAAGAAAAATTGTGGAACGTCTGCAATTTTCCAGGATCCCTACATGTATTGGTTGTGTATGTGTAGACTAGACTAGACTAGACTAGACAAAAAAAACTTTAAATTTCATGTAGACCAACACGGGTTAGATGAAAAATAAATAAATTAATTGATAAATAAATAAATAAATTAAAAAATAAATAAACTAATTTTTTTTTTTCGAGAGTTGTCCTACTGGAGCTGTAGAGCTAGATTCTCGGAAGGGCTCCCCGTCAGAATCACATACTACAATTTGCAGACGAGACAGGCAATGTCGCCCACTAAAACACTGCATTAGGCCAATTGTAGCGGGCCGTGATTCTGAATGTGATATTCATTGTACGGTTCAGGTATGTGCGGGCGTAGGGACTCGCGATCGCGTGTATCATCGCGAAGGGCTCGAAGATTTGTACGTTAACGCGGTCTATCGCGTGTGCGTTTGTATGTCGCGTGTGCTAACGTGTATGAACTTCGCGTGTATAAATTCTATTTCATAACCGTGTGCCTTTCGCATATTCGCGTGTGTTCTAGAATGATCGCGCGCGGACCGTGAATCTGATACTTAATTTTTTGTGCAAGGTTCAGATTCCAGAAGAAAGTGGGTTCTTACGTACACACCAAAAAAATCTGAATTTTATCGTTGACGTAATTGCAAACATGACACAATTCAACAAACCGTAATTTACGATATGACGGAACATTACCGTGTTCCGTTTAATTTTACATGAAACGTATACTTTACATGCGCAATAACATAAAATTACACTTCCTACCATTCAGAACAAACGCTGCATGTGGAGTAAAATTACACGATTTACGAAATTAAACGACATGTAAAATTAAAATCAAACGTAAAACTAAGTCATTTTTGATGCTCGTATATGTCAGGCTCAGGAGACGTAAATTTACACTATTTTTTCTTGGTGTGTATCATTAGAATTCCCATTCATGTCGCCGTAGAACGCGTGGTCTACTGGATATGAGCTTTATTTTTTTTTGATTGGTCCAACTGAATGTATGGACCCAAATTGCTAGAATGAAGGCTAAAGATTTCCGGACGTGACCGATTCTTGATCGCGCGCGTTTGCGGGTTCGCGTTTGAGACCGCGTTTGTAAATTCTTAAATACTAATACGTTCACACAATTGCCGGAGTGTTATCAAGTTTACGCGATCGCGGGCATAGGTGTGCGTAGATGATCGCGAAGGGCTTAAGCGTTCGTATGTTGACGTGTTTGTCGTGTGTGCTCGCGTGTATGTGACTTTGCGTGTATAAATACGATTTTGAAACCCTGCGGCCATTCGCGGACCGTCATTCTGATCTTTAGCTTTCGGTGTACGGATCACATTCTGACAGGGAGAGAGTTACCCCATTTCACTAGAGTTTCCGGTCATGTCGCCATGGAACGTTTTGTCTAGTGGATATGGGAGTTATTTTTCAATTTTATTATTTTTTTATTAATTAACAAGGACCTAGATTGTTGGTACCGAGAGTAGAGACTTCCGGACGATCCCGATTCATGATGGCGCGACCGCGGGAGTTTGTAGGTTGATGCTTGAGATCGTGTTGTTAAGTTTATGAGTGCTGAGATTTTCACCTTATCACCGGGGTGTAATCATGTTTGCGAGTTCGTGGGCGTAGGTTGCTTGGAAAATCGCGAGGGGCTCTAACGTTTGTGCGCTGACGTGATTTTGTAACGTGTGTTCTTGAATGGTCGCGCGAACCGTGAGTCTGATATTAAATTTTCGGTGCGCGGTTAGAATTCTGGCAGAGAGTGGGATCGTTTATATCGATAGGGTTCCCGGTCATGTCGCCATGAAACGTGTTGTCTAATAGGTATAGGCGTATTTTCTTAATTTGTCCAGCTGAAGGCATAGACCTAGGCTTCTAGGATCAAGAATAGACTTCCGGACGTGATCGATTCGCAATCGCGTGCGCGAGGGCATTTTTGTAGGTTCCCGGTTGAGACCGCGTTTGGGAATGTGTGAGTGTTAAGACGTTCACTATCACCATCTTTGCTGACCCAGCTGAAGGCGGGTGTAGAATGGCAGTATAGGACTCGAAAAAAAGAAATAAAGGACAATATATGAGAGACGTAATAGATTAGATAGGTACAAGATACAGCTGAATTTATGATCATCACATGAAAGACATACATTAGTACTTCAAACTCTACCAATACTTGAATAGCCAACCACCACACATAGCACATCCTTTCTTTTTTTATGTCGCTAGCCGTGCATTGAAGTATGCCTAAAACTCTGAACTAGGCCCCGTCGAGTCCAGTCCGTCATCTGTCCGTCTCGTCCTGTCGTGTCTGGGGCTTCCAGGTTACATGCATTCACCAGACGAGACTAGCTTATGTCAGCTTAATTGTGCACTGGTTTCGTAGAATCGAGGCGATCATCGAAATGATAGATCCTACGAGTGAATGCACTTGGCCCAGTCACCTGTCGAGCATTTGTATATTTGCGAGTTTGAATGTTTACGTGTGTATGGGAAGTGTTGTGTGTGTAACACACATTACCTGTAAATAATAAGTTAATACAAATAATATTTAATGCGTTAAAATAAGACATGTGTTATATGCTACTTGCAGTTTTTGGTCGTTCCTACTTATCTGATTCAATTAAGTATGAGAGTACATCTCAATTCTTCTAAAACCTGACGACGTCTGATGGCTACCCTTTTTTGATAAATGAACTCGGAGAGGTCATCATACGAATGTGACGCATGAGACCGAAAATAAATAAAGCAAAATTAAATAAAGAGAAGAGTTAGTATTATTATTGAGTATTATTTCAACAACACACAATAAAACTACTTGGAATCGTCTAAATGCCAGAAAATGATATATATTTACTATTAACGACAAATGCATTCCGTTAAAAGTTTCTCATGCTATGCTGACCGGGAAAGGATGATTGATGTGCGTCGGTAAATTAATCGTACCTTCATTTATCCAATCCGAATGAGTCGAATCGAATGCACGAATTGAACACCGATAAAAAGTGATCCAAAGAAGGATTACCCACTATTCTATCATATAAGCCAGTTCTGCATCCATTCCCTGACCCATATGTCACAAATACGGAGACGAACACATACACAGATAGACATACGACTAGCACATAACAATTTTACACTAGTACTAAAAACTACAATTATTACAACACAACACAACTAATAGGGTTCAACTGTTATTTTTTTAATGCGCCTGTGCACGTTGACGAGGTCGACCGATAAATCGACACTCCCACTGCGAGCCGTGCTCAAAAAGACAATCGTTAAGCTGTTGAACAATGTCTGCAAACACAGCCCACAGAAAGTCAATCCACGGTGACCCGCCAATTGGCCACGCCAGTGTGCACAGGCTCTTAGCTGACTGTTAGTTTGGGCTGGTGCAGAGTATGAAATAACAAAAAAACATAAAAAAGGCCCATAAGCCCTCTTGGTCTCCTCGATGCACCACTATCGAGGCGTAATGCAATAACCATCTTAAAGCAGGTGTCTGCTCAAACATGCTTGAAGATGTTTGCAATACCGTCAAACCCGTCAACCTGGGAGAGGGAAAAAAATAGATAAATAAATAAATAATTAAATAAAAAATAAAAAAAGCAAATAAATAACTTGGATCCTCCGTCCAGCCTAGTTTGCATATCGTACATAACTAGGCTCACTGTTCTCATTTCACCCTCAATAGGGGGAATAAAAACGAAATAATCGGCTTTACAAATTTCAACCTAGCACCCATATAACGATACTGGCGACAACGTGCTACTATTATCCTACAGACGATCTGTCGTTTAAGAACAGCTACTCCGTATTAGATAACGATAATGCACAAAATTCCAAATTGTGGTAGTTCTACTCATGGGAGGTAAACACCAATTCATTCCATACCTTTCAGTAAAGAGGTATCAATTCACAACTTTTTATACCCGCTACGTCACTAGTCAGTTTTATCCCTGTTGGTCTGCCGCACTTGATGATTTAGCGACGAAACGCATACTTACATAAGTAATCTCAAGAAGAAACTAGCAAAAAGTGCGAATCAATATTGATACCGAAAGTCCGTGCGCCACAACATCGTCGAACTACACTTTATGAAAGTGTCGGATTATCTATTCATGTAACCGTAGCTTCCAGTTCCTTATAAAAACCACTTTGCGCCACAGCACACAACCGTAGAAAATACCGCAGACTCAGCAGCAGAACTACCGAAACCAATCTCAATGTACTCGACTTGACAACGCGCAACTGATGCAGTGTATACGAAACAACACGTGTAGTATGATGTACTTTCGCAACGGGGATTAAGAAGTTTAACTCTAACACGACTGTTCCAGCGCTAGTAGCATCCAAGGCAACAAACAGGAATTTACGGTGTACTTTTTTTTGTTTGTATTATCTGCTCCGGAGAACAGCATACCGAAATGTTGTGCGATGCGAGTTGAAAAAAAAAATGTTTGCTACATGATGTTCTACCAACCAAAGGAAGCGGATTAGTACTGCGGTAGGACTGTACTGGAAATAGTTTTCCCACACACCGACAAGGGCAGCCGAAATTACATCTGGGTCGGGGAGCGAGAAACTAGCTGTATAGTTATTATGTGGCAGAAATTCACTGGAATAATTGCTTTTTTTTAGAATGGCAAGGCGAATTCAATTGTGCCTTTCGTCGGCAGTAACCGTTTCAGTTTATGCATAGTTTCAAATTTTTTTTGTTGGCGAAAAACACCGTAGTAAAATCTGAATAATAACACTAATAAATCAATCCATCATAGTAATGCTGGCACGTTTTGACACCTACGTTTTATCTGCTGCAAAATGACATTAATAAATAAGTAAGTGTCAATATTGTTTGAAGAACCATTTGGTAAGATGGTAAAATTAGTAGAGGTGTGCGCCGCCGCGCCACGCCGCCTATTTCTATTGCATTGGTATCATTTTTTTTGACAATTTGTCAACCGTACACTACGTTCACAACGCAAGTAGAAACGAGTTTAAAACTATTTTGGTGATGTTTCTGTTGATGCTACTCATTCAAACATGTTTTATCTCTGCCGTCTGTATGGGGTATAACTGGAATAAAAAACTTATATTTCACGGGGGATCCTTGGCCCAAATCATTTTTGCATACGCTGAACAGGTAGCCTACCCTGAGTAACAAAAACAACCACATCGTTGAATGTAATTTTTTTTGCGAGTAGCATGCGAACATGAAATTGAAAAGTTCCTTGCATATAGGAAGTAAAACGAATTTGTACTGAACGACATTTTGGATCAGCCGCACATACACGCACCGGTGGATTTGGGCCAGCAGCACCTGAGCAACATGTGGGCAAATGTAAATTTATTATGCACCATCCCAAATCAGGATAATGAAATAACCACCTTGTCCGTATACTGACTCTCATTTCCCATCCACCTTCCAGCAGGCAGTCGGGTAGTAACATAGTTCCGTGGGGGCAACGACGTGAGCATTTGGTTTATGTGTTACATTTCCGGTGAGTTACTTCCCACAAGGATACTCTCGCATCGTAAAAGGAAGGTTGGGTGGTTTGAATAAAACGTACTGAGCAATTGAGTGTGAAAATTTGTGCGAGTGTTTGATATCAGACCCGCAACAGGAATTTGTGTTCTTAATGTTATGTGCATGATTTAATTAGTTCTGATGATTTGCGACGGCCTACCAAGTAGTCAGTAATCAGTGAATAACTGAATGTAATTACGAAATAAGTTCCCAGACACAAGAAAAACTCAAATATCTATATGAAACAATCATTTAAGGCGGTGTTGTTATTTGTATGCAACGGGTGTTAGAAGAAATTAAAGCGCCAACCATATTTTTCAATCCGGAATGCCACTAGAAATTCGAAGGTGTCTTTTTCCGTTTTATTTATTAGACACAGCTCAATGCATTAACATAACTAAGCCGTGGGTCTTTTATAATTTTTACAGTAGGGATCTTCTAGTTGATGTACATTGAAATCAATAGTACTCAGAACGACAATGGTTAGAGTAGCAGACAAACTCAACGTTCAGTCGTCTCAACCGAATCAAATTGGAGCGACTTAACCGAAAAGGTCCAACAGTTTCCGGATATAGTTGAACCTCGAAATTTCCTCGGTATAATTGAAACCACCGGAGCAGCTCTTCACTAAATCGACTTTTGTTTCGCCGATTCTGCCCAATTCACCAATTTGGCCAAGAGTAAGCACAAAACGCCGCCGGGAAGATCGTAAACCGAATATAGAGATTGCTGATAGTCATAGAACAAAGTCTATAGGTCTCACCGACCTGATTGTTTCTTTCATAACACCAGCAATCGCACTGGAAAAGTTTTGGCTGAATGTTTTGTGCTTGAATCCTCTAGTAACGAATGCTGATGCACAGAAAATCGTGTCACCCCGTCATCTAGCTGAACCAGTTGAGCTAGTGTCTTTCGTATCATCCAAAGTCGGCTTTGACTTTGACGTTAAGAATCAGACAATGAACCTATCGTCGTGGCCTACTGGCCTGCTCTTTCGGGAGTTCATCGATCAGCCAAAAAACTCATATCGGCGAACTACTCCATACAGAGTCGTCACACCAGCTGTCACTCAGGAGAACCAATCACCAATGAACACAATTTGCGGACACTGGTCCATATTCCCACCGATCCGGTACAAGCTCCAAAAGGTCCTTATTCACCCGACTATGTCGAGAAACCTATTATTTTTTTTGCACTATTTCAGCCAAGAATAGAGCCACCTGCTCCCATGTCGTAAGATGAGCCAACAACATACTAGGAGTTCCTAGGTTAAGGTATTGATCCACAATGAAGACTCAACCTGGACGGACCTTAAGGTTTTGCATCATAGCATTTATCCATTCTATATTGAGTGAATCATTGACATATAGTAGCCTTTTTCGATTCGCTATTCCTGATTGTGTACTAAAGTATTAGGTTTCGTCTGGCGGATGTACAATATCCGTAAATGATGAAGTCTAATTCTACACTAAGTAACAGCATGACTCTCCACGCCAAAGTATAACTTTCAAAGCTTGGATTTAATAACCGGATTTTAAAAAAGCAAACTTTCAAGAAGTAATTTTTTTTGAATTGACCTAAGATGAAGCTGTCAAATTACACAAAAAAAATTTGTGTGGCAAGCGATATGTAGAGGTGTCAAAGTAAGCTAGTTTTTATTTATTAAATCTGGAGCCGTCTACCGACAAATCTACATTGACGAATACCTCCAAAAGAGACTTCTTGAGGTCTCATGAAGGTCTGACACTAGCTTTGTACTAGTTTTGCTTTCCCAAACAGTGGTAAACATTTGAACGCTCCAGAACATCACTCTGTCAGAAAATGTAGGGCCATCGGAAGCTAAACCTTCGTAAAATCGCGCTCCTGGTCCTTTCTTCAAAATCTTCCAGTGCAGTATTCTGCGTCACTCTTTCGAGTTTGAACCGCTCATATGGTAGTCGGTCTTTGGCAGTATTGCTCTTCTTCCATTTATTCTTATGATTGATCAAAAGCCCTAGTCGTTGTGTTTATTATATTTATTACGCATAATAAACACGTCGTTTGCAATTTGCTATTTAACCCAATTATGGGAACCTGTCTGATAGGGCGAGTGAGGACGCCAACTTGTCAATAACATTTCGCAGTGAATTTCTTCACATTAATTTTGATCTTTTATACTTTTTGTCGCTGCTTTGTACTGCAAACATTGGAAATAATCATTTAAGTGTTAATAAGAGGCAATGCTCACAGGTTTCCCGCTAGCTATCAACAGTACGTGCAGTTAGAAAGGCGAATGAAGATTCTTATGAAAGCCAAAAAACGCAGTTATTGGCGCAAGTTCGTCAACGGGTGAACGAGAGAAACAGCGATGGGCACTGTTTGGGGTACGGCTTGACGTATGCGTGACCGAAACAGTACCAACGAGAATGTGGAATATTCAAACCGCTGGATATTCGCTTGCACCAAGGAGATTTGTACGGGCTCTGTCCCGGTACAGAAAACGTACCGCGCCGCGTCCCCTCACGATACCGCCAAGAAACACATTTTCGATGGTGGAGTTCTCACTTGCTGACTTGTCATACAACAATAACGTCCCAGGGTTAGACAGAATCAAATTCAACTTGCTGAAGAATCACCTGACACTGCAAAAAAGGGCTTGTTGAACTTATTTAACAAGTTTCTTCAGGATAATATTTTCCCTCATGACTGGAGACAAGTGAAGGTCATCGCCTTTCAAAAACCAAGAAAACCAGCCTCCAATCACAACTCGTATCGACCGATTGCAATGCTGTCCTGTATTCGAAAGTTGTTCGAGAAAATGATCCTGTTTCGGCTCGACAATTGGGTCGAAGCAAATGGCTTACTGTCAGATACACGATTTGGCTTCCGCAAAGACAAAGGGACGAACGATTGTCTCGCGTTGCTTTCTACAGAAATTCAATCGGCCTATGCTAACAAAGCGCAGATGGCATCAGTCTTCTTGGATATTAAGGGGTCTTTTGACTCAGTTTCTATCAACATTCTCCCAGAGAAGCTGCATCAGCATGGTCTTTCACCAATTTTAAATAACTTTTTGCTAAACCTGTTGTCTGAAAAACACATGCACTTTTCGCATGGTGATTTAACAACATTGCGATTTAGCTACATGGGTCTTCCCCAGGGCTCATGTCTAAGTCCCCTACTCTACAATTTTTACGTGAATGACATTGACGATTGTCTTGCCAATTCATGCACTCTAAGGCAACTTGCAGACGACGGAGTGGTCTCTGTTACAGGGCCCAAAGCTACCGATTTGTAAGGGCCATTATAAGATACCTTGGACAACTGATCTTCTTGGGCTCTTCAGCTGGGTATCGAGTTCTCCACGGAGAAAACTGAATTGGTTGTCTTTTCTAGGAAGCGTGAGCCAGCGCAACTCCAGCTTCAATTAATGGGTATAACGATCAATCAGGTCTTCACATTCAAATATCTCGGGGTCTGATTCGACTCAAAAGGTACCTGGGGATGTCACATTAGGTATCTGAAACAGAAATGCCAACAAAGGATCAATTTTCTCCGGGCAGTAACTGGAACATGGTGAGTTGCACACCCAGGAGGTCTTATCAGGTTATACCAAACAACAATATTGTCGGTGGTGGAGTACGGGAGTTTTTATTTCCGCTCCGCTGCGAACATACATTTCATCAAACTAGAGCGAATCCAATATTGTTGCTTGCGCATTGCCTTGGGTTGCATGCACTCGACCCCTACGATGAGTCTCGAAGTGCTGGCGGGCGTTCTTCCGCTAAAAAATCGATTTTGGGAGCTCTCATATCGATTGCTCATCCGATGCGACATTCTGAACCCGTTGGTGATTCAAAATTTCGAGAGGCTCGTCGAGCTTAATTCTCAAACCCGTTTTATGTCCTTGTACTTCGACTACATGGCACAGAGCATCAATCCTTCTTCGTACAATCCCAACCGCGTCCGTTTCCTAGATACTTCTGATTCTACTGTATTCTTCGACACATCCATGAAGGAAGAGATTACTGGAATCCCGGACCATATACGCCCGCAAGTGATCCCCAATATATTTTATAATAAATTCCGAGAAGTCGACTGTGACAAAATGTTCTACACTGACGGATCTCGATGGGTCCACTGGCTTCGGTATCTTCAGTAATACTATCACCACTTTATTCAAGCTCAATGATCCTGCTTCAGTTTACGTCGCAGAGTTAGCTGCAATTCAGTACACTCTTGGGATCATCGACACTCTGCCCACAGATCACTACTTCATCGTTTCGGACAGCCTCAGCTCTATCGAGGCTCTTCGTGCGGTGAAGCCTAAAAAGCAATTCCCGTATTTTCTGAGGAAGATACAAGAGTCCTTGTGTAGGTTATCTGAAAAATCTTATCAGATTACCTTTGTTTGGGTCCCCTCTCATTGTTCTATCCCGGGCAATGAAAAGGCCGACTCATTAGCAAAGGTGGGCGCATTAAATGGTGACATATACGAAAGACCTATCTGCTTCAACGAATTTTTTA
This sequence comes from Topomyia yanbarensis, assembly GCF_030247195.1. Classification (NCBI taxonomy): domain Eukaryota; kingdom Metazoa; phylum Arthropoda; class Insecta; order Diptera; family Culicidae; genus Topomyia; species Topomyia yanbarensis. Next base: position 180,727,160 of record NC_080671.1, on the reverse strand, counting down.
GTATTTGTCATCAGAGGACACTCAACAGTTGGCAAACCCCGTGGAGCAATGGTGAACTTGGACGATGGCTACATTCCGTTATCCCAAAGGTATCAACGAAGCCTTGGTTCAGGGGGATGGGTGTAGGTCGGGATTTCATTCGTGTAATGTCCCGGCTTATGTCCAACCTCTACACCTTGGTTGCGCTTTTGCGGCGTATTGGGCCACCCAATGTCGCAGTTCGGGATATGCTGGCAAATTGTGATCTCCTCTGTATGTTCCTTATTTATATTTTCATTAAAACGATAAATATCCCATAATTTAGCCCCTCACTTTCATTTCTCGTTTTAGAAGTTCCCTGTTATGCCTTGTGGAGCCGATCAGCACCAGAGTGTCAGTATGTGACCGCCGTCTCCCTTACCACGCGAATTTGAAGCGAGAGTGATCCGATTTTCCGCAGGTCCGATGAATCCCACCTATCAACCCGGGTCTTGACGTTTGGGTAGCTTGAGGTTCTAGGTCATGTCGCTGATCTCCCGTTTGCCTGAAAGTGGCAAGTTTGGTCTTTTTACCTGGTCCCAGGTCCGCCTACCTTGTTCTGTCCCTGATACAACTGCTGCAACACCGATGTTGGAAATACACCACATTTGCTATTTGTATTCCTAGTTTTAATACAGCTATTCTACCCATGACCACATAGTTGTCCCGTTTTCTATGGGATTTCCTATATTTGTGGGACTGATATGCATGGGCAGTATATTCTTGCAAAAAAATTGTCATTAAAACTATTCTTTCCCATCTTGTATATCGTATTGCATTCCTAGTTCTTAACTAGCTGTTGAATTTCTCATAAAAACTTGTTCTCGTATATAGTATTCTCTTATTCTTAGTTTTAAGATAGCTGTTAAATTTTTCGAAAAAAAATTTATGTTCCCCCTTTTGTAAATCAAACTGGAATTTGGCACCGGCAAGCTAACGTATTTGTGCCTATCAAATAAACGAACTGAATAAAAAAATTGCAGCCAAACGGACTGTCAAAAAGTGCAGCCAAACGAGCATGAGGGTTTTGTGAGAGTAAGTAGAGGAGGAAGCCTATGCAAAGCTTATAGGGTCTGCCGCGATGATGATTGATATTACATTAGAGATGATCGGGTTTCAATTTTTTCGAACCCGAACCCGACTCGAATCTGAGAGCTTAAAAATTGAAAAACCAGAACCCGACCCGAGCTCGAAATTTAAAAAATTTAAAAACCCGAACCCGACCCGTACCCGAGAACAAAAACTTTACAACACCCGAACCCGAGAACCAGAGAATTTTGAAATTTTAGAACCCGACCCGAAAATTTGAAATTTGAGAAACCCGTTCCGAACCGGATTTGTTAATACGGGGAATCAACCAAAGATGCCGAAGATTTTTAATTTTAGGCACCTAAGCTGGATCATTGGCTTATCTAAGAATAATAAAATCACTCCCACTCGGACCTGAAGTACGCGTCCAGTTTTATCTATTTACAATGAATCAGCGGCTAACTTATTTGTTTTATCTTAATTTTCGTCACTTAATATGAGATCTACTATGTTTTTTGTTTAAGTCTGACGGAACAAAGACAACTCCAGAAAAAAAAATCGGATGAAACTTCTTAAATTATCTGCTTTTACAAAAATAAATAAGGTGTAAGTATCGGCTTCAAAGTATGTCAAAATTCATATTCCGTAGTGTAAAATTGAACCAATATTTTCCGAGAAATTGTCATTGACTTGGTTTGTGAATGATTATCGTGAACAATTAATAGCAAGAGATTTTAGATGTGAAACACTTATTGTTGAATGTTTTCTTATGAGTGCTCTTTTAAAAATGTAATAGTTCGGGCAGTTTGCGAATCTAGAGAGGAGAAACTTTATACATGAACAAAAAATACAAGATTTTAGCACCAGACAATATGACCAGGGCCGCAGAGAGAAAATACGGGCCCAGGGGGTCCAACGTACGGGCCCCCACCACTGTGTATTGCCTGAGTACAAAAAAGTCAATGTTTGAAATCCATTGGAGTTCACTGATATTATGTATTTTATATTTATGTACCATTTTTTTGCTCTGGTTGTTAGTAGTGCCAATGAAGGAAAAAAAGGAGAGTTTTTTATACTTTGGGAGTTTTTAATAGCTCTTCGACAGTTTTGGTGACTTGGAAAAGCGCCTTTTTTGTAATAGTATTTATAAAAGTAAGGAAATGACAAGATTAAAAATGTAGTAATTACAAAAATTAAAAACATCTTAACGGCGATCAACGACAAAAGATAAAACCTATTTTAATCCACATAGCGGTGCAATTGTGCCTTTCTCAATCATGAATCACGAGAATGTGTGCGTTGTTTATATTCATTAAAAACTTTTAAATGCATAAATTACATTTTATTATTATACATCACATGACAACTATATACCGGAAAATAAATCATTATTCGAGTTCTAAAATTTTGAAAAAGAAAAAACATCCACGGTAATATTGAACTGAAAAAAGGTGCGAAATCGGCAAAGTCCCAAAAAGTCGATTTTCATAAAAAAAAAATTTTCGAGATAACATAAAATCTTAAAGATGTTTGGCATCAAAAATACGAATTCGATTTCTGAAATTTCATGGGGTCCCCCCTTTGAAAAAAAATTGAGTTCCGGCTTATATGGGAATTTCATATGTGACCGGACGGTTTAGTCTATATTTCCGGACCCTTATAAGCGATCCGTACGAAATTTTATAGACATCTATAGCTATCATTTGGGACTAAGTTTGTGAAAATTGGCCCAACCATTTCCGGGAAACTGATGTGAGTTCGTAAATTTTGAAAGATGGCCGCTTTTCCCGGGCACTTCCGGAACCGTCTATGGTGGTTAATGTAGTCAACGAAAGTTTGGTTGGCCGTCGGTGACCTAGAACAGCAAATTTAAGTTGTTTGAGAGACATTTTAGCGAAATTTTTACCTTTTTTGCTTTCATCGGAGTATCGGTTTGAATCACAATTTGCTATGTGATCGCACGCCACAACCTGTAACTCCGGAACCGGAGGTCGGATCGGGATGAAATTAAATAGCCATTTACGGGGACGCAATACCTTTCATTTGAGGCCAAGTTTAGTCGAATCGATCTAGCCATCTCCGAGAAACCGATGTGACTGTTATTCTGAATTTAGATACTTCCGCCGGGGCTTCCGGAACCGAGGATGGTGGCCAATGTGGCCAAATAGACTTTGAATGGATGTTAGTGACCTAATACTACAAATCGAAGCAGTTGTGGTCATATTTTGGAAATTTTTTCACCTTTATGCATTCATTGCAGAATTTATTAAAATCGACATTTTCTGCGTGTTCGTACTTATCACCCTGTAATTTCGGAACCGGAAGTCGGATCCATAAGAAATTCAATAGCAGCCTATGGGAACGTTGCACCTTTCATTTGAGACTAAGTTTGTCAAAATCGGTTCAGCCATCTCTGAGAAAAATGAGTGACATTTTTGGTCACATACACACACACATACACACACACATACATACATACACACATACATACACACACAGACATTTGCCGAACTCGACGAACTGAATCGAATGGTATATGTCACTCGGCCCTCCAGGCCTCCGTTAAAAAGTCGGTTTTCAGAGCAATTGCAATACCTTTCTATTGAGAAAGGCAAAAACAATAGGAATTAACTTAATTATTAAACAAATGTACAAAATAGCTAAAACACCAACTAAATAAACAAATGTCAATTGTCAAAAAATGTTTAATCGAGAAAAACCAAGACAAAACCATTAAAAAATTGATAAAGGAAAACAGAAAACTAGAAAAACATATTGCGAAGGTTCAAAAGGTCGAACATTATTGAACAGATGGTGAAAATAATGAATAATCGATAGGAAATTAGGATAGAATTTTAGAATCAATGAAAATGAAAAAAACTACTAAAAGAACATAAACATTAATATAAAAAATCCATAAAACTGAAAAACTCGATAAATCAAGAATAATAAAATTTATTTAACATTGAAAGCAAAAAAAAAATTAAACCAATAGAATAAATAAATAAAACATTAAGAATGCATAAAACTAGAGGAGTATATATAAAAGACAAAAATAAAATAACCATAGAGAAATTTTAAAAAAATTGACGAGCCAGAAAATTTTGAAAAACTGGAAAATTCAAATGATGAAAAGACGAATAAGTAAAGAAAATTGGAAGTATTGAACAAAAGCGGAGCAAACAGACAAAATAGAAAACAAAAAGTAGTATAAAAAGCCATACTATAGAAACATGAAAATGAAGTTATTAACACGAAAAAAATGAATAAAATGGATATTATTTAAAGAGTAGAAAAAGCGCTAGAAATTACATTTGCAATAAATTCAAACAACGAACTAAATGTAAAATTAAGAAAAAGGGCGCATAGTGTCAAGAAAAGATAAATCAAATATTTTTTAGGAAAATAAAAAAAATCAATGTTAACGTATAGGAAAATGGTCAACTGAAAAAGTATTTTCAATATAGGTTAAATGGAAAACATGAAGCAATAACAATAACGAATTATATCTTAAGAAAAAGGTATAAAAAATAAATAAAATTATATTAAATGAACAATGGGAAAAAATAAAACTACGATAAACGGAAAACTAAAACTTAGTGAGGAAGAAAATAGGAGAAAGGTAAAAAATTAAGCAAAAAGACAAATTGGGGCCTTTAGAAATGCAAAAAATACGAAAAAAAGGAAATGGATAAAGGCTATGACAAGAATAAATGTAGTAAATAGACAAATTCTAAAAATTAGTGGAATAACAAAAGAAACAAATAAAAAAGCAGGGTATCAAAATATGAAACAATAGGAAACAAATAAAGAAAGCAGAATTTTCTCGAAAAATTGCGAATAAAATTAAATAACAGAGAAAAAACTACAAATTAAAGTAAGTGATAGTGATAGCAACAGAAAAAAGCTAAAGTAAGGAACGTAAAAAGATGGATTAAATGAAAGTATGCAAATAGATAAAAAAGGCAGAATCTTACAATTGTAGAAATATACATACAATCCACAACTTGAAAAAAGATCAATGAAATTTTAACAAAATAAAAAAATCCACGTAGGAATAAAAAAATGGAAAAAATATGAGAAACATGGATCAAATTTCAAATAAGGGTTTAAGTTGGATTTTACGCTATGCTGATTTCGAAAACATTATTATGATCCTATAAAAGTATGAATTATTCTTTTATTTGTGTTGGTGTGTTATATGCATTGAAATCAATTCGAATTAAAGTGATCACTCGACAGGAGCGCTTCCATTGCTTTTTATTGTATAAAACGTTTAAAAACAAATAAATAGACACTGTTTTATTTCTTATGTAGCTCGTAGCACTAGGAGGAATTTGTTAACAGTTTTGTTGACTTAGTTGGATGTAGTGATTCCGCTTTCTCGGATATTCACAAAAAATCCAAAAGCACCAACCACTCTCGCTGTGAAGGATAACCCGAGCGAGCTTTGCTCTGCACGTGGTGTGAAATCACACTTCAGTTTCTTTCGAGAATCTTTGTGAGGAACATAGGGCCTGCAACCCTAGGATGATTTTTATGAGGACTTGGTGCTGGGCGATTTCTCGCAAAGAAAAGGGCAACGCAAAATTGCAAAATAATCCAAAGAATTCTTCCGGGCGAATTCAGATTTACCTGAACGAAGACACGGAATTCGCCTCCAAAAACCGGTGTGGCAACCCTAAGCATATTTTGCCTTTCTCAATAGAAAGGTATTGCAATTGCTCTGAAAATCGACTTTTTAACGGAGGCCCGGAGGGCCGAGTGACATATACCATTCGATTCAGTTCGTCGAGTTCGGCAAATGTCTGTGTGTGTATGTATGTGTGTATGTATGTATGTGTGTGTATGTGCGTATGTGTGTGTATGTGACCAAAAATGTCACTCATTTTTCTCAGAGATGGCTGAACCGATTTTGACAAACTTAGTCTCAAATGAAAGGTGCAACGTTCCCAATTTCTAATGGATCCGACTTCCGGTTCCGGAATTACAGGGTGATGAGTACGAACACGCAGAAAATGTCGATTTTAATAAATTCTGCAGTGAATGTATAAAGGTGAAAATTTTTCCAAAATATGACCACAACTGCTTCGATTTGTAGTATTAGGTCACTAACATCCATTCAAAGTCTATTTGGCCACATTGGCCACCATCATCGGTTCCGGAAGGCCCGGCGGAAGTATCTAAATTCAGAATAACAGTCACATCGGTTTCTCGGAGATGACTAAACCGATTCGACTAAACTTGACCTCAAATGAAAGGTATTGCGTCCCCGTAAATGGCTATTTAATTTCATCCCGACCCGACTTCCGGTTCCGGAGTTACAGGTTGTGGCGTGCGATCACATAGCAAATTGTGATTCAAACCGATACTCCGATGAAAGCAAAAAAGGTAAAAATTTCGCTAAAATGTCTCTCAAACAACTTAAATTTGCTGTTCTAGGTCACCGACGGCCATCCAAACTTTCGTTGACTACATTGACCACCATAGACGGTTCCGGAAGTGCCCGGGAAAAGCGGCCATCTTTCAAAATTTACGAACTCACATCAGTTTCCCAGAAATGGTTGGGCCGATTTTCACAAACTTAGTCCCAAATGATAGCTATAATATCCCCACAGATGTCTATAAAATTTCGTACGGATCGCGTATATGGGTCCGGAAATATAGACTAAATCGTCCGGTCACATATGAAATTCCCATATAAGCCAGAACTCAATTTTTTTTTTCAAAGGGGGGACCCCATGAAATTTCAGAAATCGAATTCGTATTTTTAATGCCAAACATCTTTAAAATGCATGAAACGTCGAGATTTTATGTTATCTCGAAAATTCTTTTTTATAAAAATCGACTTTTTGGGACTTTGCCGATTTCGCACCTTTTTTCAGTTCAATAATACCGTGGCTGTTTTTTCTTTTTCAAAATTTTAGAACTCGAATAATGATTTATTTTCCTGTATATAGTTGTGATGTGATGTTCAATAATAAAAGGTAATATATGCATTTAAAAGCTTTTAATGAATATAAACAACGCACACATTCTCGTGATTCATGATTGAGAAAGGCACAGTTGCACCACTAGGTGGATTAAAATAGGTTTTTTTTCAATAATTACTTTCGATACTAATCCAGCGCTTTCGAAGATTGGAAATTCAATAAATCAAAAAAATCGATTTCAAATTGGCGAAGTTTGAAGACAACCTCATGACTTCTAATCAAACCATTTAATTGTTTAACCCTTACCAGTCTGATCATATTTTTGTTTCGATTATAGACATTTCAACCGTAAGGTCATTCGCTTCTTCATTCAGGTTAGGAATTTTCCTATAACAAATCTCTATTCCTGAGTGCGGGGTTGGGATTCGAACCCAGGTGAGCTGCGTACATGACATTCAATGTACAAATTCCGCTATGCCCGCTCGAGTCTGATCTTGTTTCGATGCGAGATTTACGTTGGTTTCAACATAGTTGATATCAAATATGCAGTAGTTTAGAATTTTCGCCATTCTAGTTGCCTCATACACAAGATATTGAATTTTCAATTGCATTCTCAAATAAATTTTTGTCGAAAAATTATTTGTCAAAATTTTAGTTTCTGTTAAAAATCTGGGCCCCCTTCATAACTCCGGGCCCGGGGGGAAACACCCCGGTCCCCCCCCCCCTCTCGGCGGCCCTGAATATGACAAATTCTAGCGATTCAAAGGTGGTAGAATTTAGTACAGTTATACGTGTCGTCTATTCGTATCACGAAGCATAGTTCATTACTGCAAAAGGAAACCAGGTTTTTGTTTATAGCATCAACAAATGATTGGGTTTGATTTGTTCAAAACCCGAGCCCGACCCGAACCCGAAAATTCTAAATTTGAAAAACTCGAACCCAACCCGATCTCGAAAGCTTCAAATTTTAAAAACCCGGACCCGACCCGAACCCGAGAAGTTTAAATTTACAGAATCGAACCCGTCGAGTTCGGGTCCAAAAACCAAAACCCAACCATCTCTACTTTACATGTGATTTGAAATTTACACGAGTTTTTTCATGTAACATATAATATTACATGCACTACAGAATGACACGTAATTGAAAAAAAATCGTTGAGTTGTGGAAATTTTTTATGTCGCTTTGATAAGATTTAATCTTCAGCAGGAATATTGACTGAGATATGCTGCAGTGAAGACCCAATTTTATCAGTACCCGATTTTATCAGCCCTCGATTTTATCTACCCCCGATTTTCATATGACATATTGATAGTTGGTAGTTTGATGGGCTCTAGCAGACGAATCAGATTGAATTCGAGTAAATCCTTTCTTGAGCATCTTTTTCATATCTTAGAGATCCGAAATATGCAAATTTTTTTTTAAATTTTGCCCCTTAAGGTAAGTTTAAATTAAACAATCAGAAAAGGCTATATCTAGGGACTAAAGAAGAATATCTTAAGAGTTTCGGTTTCTTAAAAAGAAAGAAAAGTATATGTCCCGATTTCATCAATGTCCCGGTTTTAGCAGCCTAAAATTCAACAAGGGGCTGATAAAAACGGGTCTTTTGGGGGAGGGCGGGGAGTTATTTGGCGGAGGTTGACAGTTATTTGTTAAATTATGTTTCAACAACCAAAGACATATATTATCCTCTTGGGGATGTCCCTGTTATTAAGTAGTACTTTGCATGTATTCGGGAATGAAAATATATTTTTAACATTTTGTTTTTGTGCCGTTGCTATCCTTAAAATCTCTTCTTCCCTAATTCCTTTCCATCAGAAAAATTATAAGAAAACATTGTACGGAAAGACACAAATCTCCGCACAACATGGGAAACGTGCTATTTGAGCCATTATAAAAAGCATTTTTTGTAATTTTCATAGATCTACCCCTTCATATTGCGACAAAAATTAAAGTAATCTCAGGTGCCAAATATCACATCATTTAGACAATTTTTAACCCCCGCCTGCTTCAATTTAAATTTTGCCATTGCCACTATGGGAAAATGTGAGGGAAAATACATTAAATGGTGTATCTTTTGAAGAAGCACTCGAAAAATAACAGTCTAATGTCGTTTTTCATTGAAAAACACTGGGGCGGTGGATTGCACTGGTTTTGCACTTTCTAGCAGAAGTGGGAATGAAACACGTCTAGTGGCCTGCTCTTCTGCTAGAAAATGCAACACCAGTGCAATCCACCGCCCCGGGGTTTTTCAATGAAAAACCCCATAAGTATTCGATTGGAAATATCTCTTTAACAAATGTACCTTGATGAATGTGGGAGATCGCCAGGCTCCAAATTGAAATAGATTCGTCCACGGAAAAGTTCTGAAACGTTACATTTTTTGTTATTTCGTTTCGATACCACATTTTTTCGTTAAACGGCGCTTAAATTTTTATTCAACTGCTATTGATCACTCCCAGAAGTATTTTGTTTGGTTATTCTCATGTTTTGTGTTCAATTTTAAATAAATTTTCTAAGATATATATGTCTCTGAATCTACCTCCCTGTGCATGAAGGAGCTCCAACCGGTACACAAAACTCGTTCGACACACCAGGTGCCATGAAATCGTTAATTCAACTAATAAGCTTCCTAAACGTAACGATACTCAACTGAAAGCTCGGATCGCCCGTGCATCTACAATCAAGCAAAATAGCTCTATTTCCGTTTTCCAGTAGAACTAAAAATACCCAAAATAAAATCAAATCGACGACGCCAAGAACGTGACATTGCTGAACTGTAGAATAATAGTAACACGCGGGTAGTAGTAGCGCACTGGAAGTGGCAGCAGAGAATGCTTACCGTACCGTGCAGATCCCTTTCGTTGTTTAACGTGTCGTGCCTTCGTTTTTACCAGACTCCATGGGACGTGACTGTGCCAAAATCTAGTTCTAGCAGGGCACAAATTTCTTCCCATTTTCTGCACCATTTCATAGTGTCAGATAGTCTACGGATCGCCCGGAGGCATTCGATATCGCATTCTAGTCACCGATAAAAGAAGCAATGGCACTGTCCTTTTCCTTGCACAAGCCAGGCTCAAAGTTTTCCTCTTTATCTATACAACATTCGGATAAACGGCGGCGCCTGTTGCTGTGGGACAAGCTGCGAAAGGATGTTGTTTTCGGGCGAAATTGAATTTTTGGACCGGCTCGGCGTCAAATGACGCCTTTGTTATTGCTACTGTGCCTGTGAGTGTTTCGACACGGCGGATGAGTTTGACGGATCCGTTATTGGTCCCCTCCTGCAACTAAAACAACCTTACTTACCCCTCCGGCGATAAAGGTTGATTTTAAATGCCTTCTCTGGAGATTGGCTTGTGTAGGAGGTGCTAAATGATTATCTTACGCTTGCTCTTTGGGGGGAAAACAAGTCAGCTGGACTCATCCGATGAGATGGTTTGGGTTGCTTACCTGAAAATTTGAAAAAGAAAAAAAACTAATTAGAATTTTAACGGATGGATTATAATTAATTTTAAAGAATGTTTCAATGTGATTAATGGTTTAATTAGGACTCAATCCATTTAGAATGAAAATGTCCCGTAAATTATATCGTTCCAATTTTTTATAGTGGTAATAAATAACTTTGACCTAATTGCAGTAGAATCCACTTGAAAAGTTTTCAACCCGACGACATGTGTTTCGTATCGTGTGGACTAACTTTTCGGAAATGGCATAAAGAAAAATCCGAAAAAAGGATGACCAGATTTTAATTTCAAAGTCGGAACTTTTTCACTTTCGCTATCTACACCCTCGCTACCCGGCATTTACCGGCTGTGAAGCCAGCCGAATTACTGGTAGAACCGCGTGAATCCTGTTTCGAGCAGCCGAGCCTGCAAAGAAAACTTCTAATACAAATTCATTGTTATTCATGATTCATCAGGTCATTATCAACTGCTTTAGAGGCAGAAAAAGGGATCCCGGCTCGACGGAGAAGGGAAACAGAAGCAGAGTCTCAATGCGTGGCTGAAGTGGGAACAGAAGCAGCGAAACAATTCGAAAGAAAGGGAAGCCAAAATTTTATGTTACAACCACAACCGAAACTCTTGACGGAGTTGTGCAAAACTTTGACGGTCGATGATGTGGGATTCCCATCGAAGAAGTTGTTAAACATCCGTTGGAGAGATGTTGAAACGGTTATTGCGAATGCGAACAGCTTTGTTTTATTGTTGATTAGAGTTTCATTATCTTGTTGGGATGATAGATTAGTTGTGTTTACATTTAGGTAATGTTTGGTTGAGTTTCGTGTGACTTAAGGGGGTCTTTTGCTTCGGAGCTCGAATTTCGTGCGTATTTCTTATCACACTTTGAAGTGAAAAACAACAAGAGGCAGCCCTATGGGGTTGCACGAGCTGTAGACGTAGGACTATACTACTAAATGTAAAATATTTATTTTGTTAGTACATTTATAGTAATAATAAATCAAACATATTTCTTAATTATGGTTTAATCATAACCAATCAACATCGAATATTACATATTGAACCAAACCTTCTTGGTTATCGGGTCATTTCATTTGTAGTAGGAGATCGAATCCGATTAAACTTATTTAAGAAGATCTGAAGAAAGAAGACAAAAAACTGTGACCGAACTAATATCTGGAACTAAATCTTTATAGCATAAGATTAGCTTGTAAAAACTTTTCCGATTGTGTGTGGTAAAAAATCCGGACCAGTGAAGAAAAATCAAATTTTAGACAATATAATCACATTTCATGTATAGACCAAGCATTCTAGTTATATTTTGCCATTATTGTAACTTTCCTAAAGTACGCATACAAATATAGCGAATGCAGTGGTCTTAATCATATATCGAAACTTACAAGAATCGAAAACAATTTTATATATGAACAAGATGCGCTTTTGCAACGGTTTTTCGAGTGGCAGTGTATTCATTCATAAATAGGCTTTGTAGTATATACCTATTAGTAGAATCAAAATACTATAGGCTGAGTATAAATGAATCAATGAATTGATCGAACTTAAATAATAAACTTTCGTTGTGCAATTTAGTAACAAATTAGATCTACCTACCTACACGTTCGCCTCAAACCTTAAACCCAAGCGCACAAAGCAAAATGAATGAACGCTGATGATGATGGGTAGAGCGAAAGAGACAACTAATACCACGACACTAAGTTAACCGTGTTTGCAAATGGAGCTTGCATGTACAAACTATTTTGTGTACGAATAATTATACATAAAAGTGTGCTGGAAACGAGTACAACACATAAGATAGCATAGTGTTTGAACGGACAAGCTCAGTCGCATTCACTGGGTAGCGTACCTCCACAGGCAGTGTAACGGACTTCTAACTCAGCTACACTGGCTGTAAAAGCACACAGCGCAGTGATCTGCTTCGCCTGCCGCTCAACAGGCGACTGAGCTGCTTCGGCGAAATCCGTCCGTTTAAATAGTCGATGATGACGTCATTCATAGAAGCGTAGCGCGCTATGTACACAAATCTATCGTGCTGGACTAGGGAAGCGCTATCTTCTGTGTGTAAATGCGCGATATTTTGACTAGGTTGTTCATTATTTAAATTTTTAATGCCATGATATCAAAAATCTTTGGGTTTATCTATTGGAATCTATTCTTAGAAATATTTCGGGGCGATATGCGCAAAAAATTTGAAAATTTATCGTGAGATGGCTGAATTATATGCGTTTAAAATTGGACCACTTTTCGTTACATACCATTTTTGTAGAATTTGCAACATGCACCTCTATATCGAAAACAAAGACGTAGTCCTACGTTAACTTTTGCAAAAGTTATAAATCAGGAATCAGGAATCAGTAGCGTCTGGCTTAAATGGCACGTTCCCCAGCTCGATCGGATATTTGTGCCTTGCCAAGAATCGTATTTTCATCATTTCCTGATGGGAAGGATTGGGGAAGTGGTAAGGTTAGCGGTAAGAAAAATAACGACACAGAACAGTTAAAACAGAGTATCCTGCACCCCCGGGGGATGCTGAACGATCTGCAGGTGCTACAATAGCAGTAAGGAAACTTCCAACCCCCGGAGGGATTTAGAATTTTTATTTAAGCAGTGAGCGGAAATCTCAACACCCCCGGGGGATCTTGAGATAACAGAACGATAACACCCCCGAAAAAATATTGTCATTCAAATACGGCTGAAACTATAACTCTTTACCACACTGGGTTAGGAATAATAGCATATCCTTCAGTTTAAGCCATGTAATAATTGAGTTTGCAATGTCCAGTCATTGCCCTGACTAGAATACTGCAGTTGAGCTTGGAAAAATGCAACAAATTCTTTTAAATTTTCGGACTCACATCCGGCAGAAAAGTCTTTGTTTGATCGCAAGTTTGCAAGCTACGCCAATGGTTGGCATGTTCGGATGCAGCCCAAGAGCGAATCATGTGCTTTATCCAACTTATCGACAGTGGTTCTGGACCAAGGAAGTCAGTCTCAGCGCCAGCTCTAGCCAATTCGTCGGCCCATTCATTTCCAGTAATACCGGAATGACCGGGTACCCATAGAAGGTAGATAGCATTTGAAAGGCTAAGTTATTCGATTTTGAGTTCGACATGCGATTACTAATTTCGATCTCGAATCTGCGAACTAAGTGCTTTCAGGACCGCCTGACTGTCAGAGCAAATATATGTTATAGATATAGATTGGTATAATCTCAATAGATACCAGCATCGGCCCGGTCCTACAACAAAGAACCGTAAGTATAACAAACTACGTATTCTTCAAGTTGTCGCTCCATCCAGCCAGAAAGCCATTCCTCGCCAAGAGGAATTCTCACATTGAAAGTTTTAAAAGGAAAACTACATGTGAGTGTAAGGTCACTGGGAGCATTTGGGGCCACAGTCTTGTATGACTAGTTGCACGATCTATTGGGTTACTGTTCCAGAGCCCAGTAACCTTAAGACGGTATGCACAAGAAAGTGCTTCTTGTTTTAGAAATACATGTAGTGGTTTTATGATCAAGAGTGCCTCTAGAGCAGCAGTAGGTGTCGAGAGCGCACCAGTCATCGCCATCAAGACCATCCTCTGAAGATGGTTTAACTTTGATTGGATTGTCATGATTTCTCCCTTCCGCCACCAAACAAGGAACCCGTATGCCAGTATTGGTCTAACAATTGTTGTGTAGATCCACTGAATGTACTTGGGTTTGATTCCCCAAGATTTGCCGAAAGTTCATCTACATTAGCCGAAAGCCATGCAAGCTTTCTTGATCCTTAAATCGATGTGAGCTGTCCAATTAAGTTTTGAGTCAAGAATTACCTCAACGTACTTAACCTGATCTGCGATAATAATTTCAGAGTCAAAGAACTGCAATGGACGAGCTCCGGTTGTAATCCTTCGTTGCTTGAAAACCACCATTGATGTTTTATTTGGATTAACTGATAGCCCAACATGAAGACACCATTGCTCAACAACACACAAGGCTTGTTGCTTCAAATCAAAAAGTGTGTTAATGCAAATACCGGTTGTCATTAAATGATAATCATCGGCGAAACCATACGTCAGAAACCCAAGCTCATTAAGTTCCATCACCAAGCCTGATCGGTCTAAAACTCTTTGCCTCCTCATAAGTGACGCGGCCACCTTTGGGAATGAATTTGACAGTTATTTCCCGCCAAGCTAATGGAATGTATCCTGTTGCAAGACTACAAAAAAGAACCTTTTTCAAAATATGCTTGAACTGTTCATATCCTTTTTGTAATATAGAACTGGAATGACTCCATCCTTTCCCGGAGAGTTATACGGAGCAAAACTTTCAATCGCCTATTTAATCGATTCAGTTGTCACAATTCTACGAGCAAATACCCAAGAATCAGAACTACCTGAAAAGAACTCAGGGGCAGTCGTCAGTGATGGCTCCGTACAGCCTGGAAAGTGTGTGTTAAAAAGACAAATGAGTGCTACATCTTCGTCAGACGAGTATTCACCATTAGCAGTTCTAATTTAACTGACATGAAAGTGTTTCGATTTCGAAAGTAACTTATTTAATATACTAGTCTCGTTGAGACTTGAGACATTTGTGCAGAGGCTTTTCCAACCACTTCGCTCTGAGGATCGAAGGGCATTTCTGTATGCTTTACGAGCCAACTTAAATGCCTCCGACCCGTCCCTGCGTCTGCGATTCCAAGCTCTTCTACATAACTTTTTGAGTCGAACAAGTTCGGTATTCCACCAAGGTTTTCCCCTAGAAGCATTCATACCTCGAAGTGGACAAGCCTCTTGGTATGCTGCTACTATGAGTGAGCATGTTTTATCCACGACCTCATCCGAGTCGCTTGAAGATTCAATCGTCGGAAAATATCCATGAAACATAGTCGCCAAGCCCTCTTCGTAGAGATCCCAGTTGGCAGATTTAGGATTACGATATGTGACGATATCTAGCGAGATGTTTAAATGATCAAAGACGATGTACTTATGATCAGATAACGACGGTTCTAGCTCGTTTAGTACGAGCCAGTTTGCCAACTCAGAGAGTTACATCTAACACCGCTTCTCTGCCAGCTCGTGCAAATGTTGGGCGGTTTCCTGCATTAAGAATGTGCAGATTTATACTACTCAAGTATTCCATTAGTTCAGTGCCTCTCAAATTGATATCTGAGTTGCCCCAAATTATGTGGTGGACATTTGCATCACAGCCGATTATGAAAGGAAACCTATTTCTGCCACAGTATGATACAACCCTTTTGAAATCAATAGAAGGTGATGGTTCATTATGCGGCAAATATGCCGAATAATAGACGTATTTCTTGTTTATGTTGTCAACAGTCATATTTACCGTGACGGCACAAATATCGCGAGTTGTGAGGTCAGATATAAGACAAGCGTCAATAGCACTATTCGCACGTATACATGCACGAGGCATTTCACCACGAGATATGACAAACAAATTAATCCATGAGAGTGTCCGGACAGTACATATTGTTCGACAATATATCGAAAATAAATATTTTTTTTTGCAAGAAAATGTGGCAAGACTCTAGCGTTAACCGTTCTAGCAAGCATATAGCAGCAGAAGACGGACAGGATCGTTCCAAAGCAGTTAACTGAGAGCAAATCATTGTACAAGCTTCTTTGAAAATGATCCAGACCAATATATAGATTTCAGTGTGTAGATCTTTTGGATTTCAAAAATGGCGTCATTCACCCTTTCAAATGAAATCCATATTGATTGATTGTGTTAAATAAGTTCTGAAATCATTTTGATAATATAAATTAATATTTCTCATCTCACGGTAAAGTGGTCTTCTTAATATAGTTGGAACGTTATTTTAATTTCAACATTGTCACATTTTACTTCGCAGAATAATCCCAAACGAACTTTCGCCCATTACGAGATTAATATAATGTATCTATTGCTATTATGAATAGTTCTCAATTAGATTTAAAAAAAAACAGCTTATTTATGAGATTTGTACAACCAGACCGTTATAATTGATTGAGTATAGGCAATGTACCTGTGATGAATAGTATCGGAATAGTACGATCTCACTGTTAGGTGAATTGAATCGATCAACTATATTTATGGAATTCAGTAAATTATTTGTTCGAAGATCATATGTTTCTGCGATGAACAATTTCTGAGATATTTAAGATTGGAAAGTAGGTGTTGGTGGTACATTTGCAGTGTTGTCAGAAATAATAAATTTGTACGGTTTACGATCAAAAAAATACCTAGCTGTAACTTGTTTTGGCAAAGTTGTTAACCACATTCTTCACTACTCTTTTTTGGTATAGGTATTTTTTAATTTGAGTGAAATGGCGATGAGCAAAAAACATTTCCCGTATCGATTTACATACAAACGTTAAATGCAATGCACAAATCCGTGGAGCCACTCACTGCTCCTATAATTTTCACAGTCATTTGGGAGCATGAGAGGTACTTAAAAAAACTGTGCTCACTAACTAGGGCAATTTTTCCATACAACCTCGAGCCCATTGGGCATGCTTAGTTTTTGTAACGATTATTATTCACAGTTTGGAGACACATCGGGTTTGCATAAACTATGTCAACTAAAAGAGCCGACAGCTCAACAATGTTCATGATTTCAGGATCTAAGTCACGGTTTCTGTTATCGTGATATTTCAATAACGAGTGGACTGATTTATTTTCAAGATTTTAGAGCCTTAGTCACGATTTTCGTATTTTGTATTGTTTTATGAGTAATGTTCATAAGTCGTGAACTAGTCAACGTACAAAAAATCGATTTGATACTGACATGGCGGAAACCGTAACATAAGTTCAAAAAACAACAGCAAATACACCCAGGTGTTTTACGCGTTTTTTGCGCGGTTTTTTTACGAGGTTTTTTTCGCGGATTTTCCAATTAACGCGGTTTTAGGCGGATTTTCCAATTAACGCGGTTTTTTTACGCGGATTTTCCAATTAACGCGATTTTTGCAAAAATATTCTAAGTCCTTTTAAATGCAAAAGACTTAGACTTTTTTCTGAAAAAAATTCTAAGTCCTTCTAAATGCAAAGAACTTAGAAGAATTTTGGCAGTTTTTATTTTGCGCGGATTTCGCAATTAACACGGTTTTTGCAAAAAATATTCTAAATTCTTTTGAATGCAAAAGACTTAGAAGGTTTTGCGGAAAGATGGAAGAGACGGGTCTGGAAGATTGCTTATGGCCCGCACCCCAATAATATGGCTATTTTCGGAATTGTCTTGAAGAGTAGGTTCCAGAAATTGATTTTTGACGCCATTTTTAAATGCGACTTCCGGTTTAGCGAAATTCGCTATAATCCAATCAATATGGATATTTTTGGAATGGTCTCGAGGAGTAGGTGCCAGAAATTGATTTTTGACGCAATTTTGAAGTCAAAGATGGCGACTTCCGGTTTAGTGAAATTCGCTATAACCCGATCAATATGGGTATTTTCGGAATAGTCTTGAAGAGTAGGTACCAGAAATTGATCTTTGACGCCATTTTGAAATAAAAAATGGCGACTTCCAGTTTAGCGAAATTCGCTATAACCCAATTAATATGGGTATTTTCGAAATGGTATTGACAAGTAGGTGCTAGAAATTTATGTTTGACGCCATTTTGAAATCCAAGATGGCGACATCCGGTTTAGCGGAAATTCCCTACAACCTATGCAATATGGGTATTGTCGGAATGGTATTGAAGAGTAGATACCAGAAATTTATGCTTGGCGCCATTTTGAAATCCAAGGTGGCGACTTCCGGTTTAGCGAAATTCGCTATAATCCAATCAATATGGATATTTTTGGAATGGTCTCGAGGAGTAGGTGCCAGAAATTGATTTTTGACGCAATTTTGAAGTCAAAGATGGCGACTTCCGGTTTAGTGAAATTCGCTATAACCCGATCAATATGGGTATTTTCGGAATAGTCTTGAAGAGTAGGTACCAGAAATTGATCTTTGACGCCATTTTGAAATAAAAAATGGCGACTTCCAGTTTAGCGAAATTCGCTATAACCCAATTAATATGGGTATTTTCGAAATGGTATTGACAAGTAGGTGCTAGAAATTTATGTTTGACGCCATTTTGAAATCCAAGATGGCGACATCCGGTTTAGCGGAAATTCCCTACAACCTATGCAATATGGGTATTGTCGGAATGGTATTGAAGAGTAGATACCAGAAATTTATGCTTGGCGCCATTTTGAAATCCAAGGTGGCGACTTCCGGTTTAGCGAAATTCGCTATAATCCAATCAATATGGGTATTTTCGGAATGGTCGAGTAGTAGACAAAGATCGATGTTTGACGCCATTTTGAATTCCAAGATGGCGACTTCCGGGTTAGCCTCATTCACTATAACCCAGTCAATATGAGTGTTTTTGGAATGATCTTAGCGAAATTTGCTATAACCCAATCAGTGTTTTTGGAAGTTGAGGTTGTAGTACAAATAGTTTTAATGAAACTGTTGAATTTACTTAAATTTAAGTAATATGTTTAATTCAAATAAATTCAAACCCCCAACTCACACCACATACGTCTCTTTCTTCTTTCTCTTTTATTCTCATCGCACTTTCCTGGATGAACACATAAAAGTATTTTGCATTTTTCTGGTTTATGATTAGATCTTATATTTGAGGGTGATTTAGATGATTGCCCAAATTTTTCATGCGGGAATTTCGGTAAACTGGAAGTCGCCATCTAGAATTTTAAAATGACACCAACCGTTTGTCTGCTACTCGTCAAAACCATTCCGAAAATACTCATGTTGATTGAGTTGTAGAGAATCTCGCTAAGCCGGAAGTCACCATTTGGGATTTGAAAATGGCGCCAAAAATCAATTTTCATGGAAAACCTTGCGGGGAAGGTGCAGATTTATTTATTTCTGGTACCTACTCGTCAAGATCATTCCGATTCATTTGATTGGGTTACAGCGAATTTCGTTAAACCGGAAGTCGCCATCTTGGTTTTCAAAATGGCGTCAAAAATTAATTTCTGGCACCTACTCTTCAAGACCATTCCGAAAATATCCATATTGATTGAGTTATAGCGAATATTGATTGAGTTATAGCGAATTTCGCTAAACCGGAAGTCACCATCTTTGATTTCAAAATGGCATCAAAAATCAATTTCTGGCACCTACTCTTTAACACCATTCCGAAAATACCCATATTGTTGGGGTGTGGGCCATAAGGAGTCTTCCAGACCCGTCTCTTCCATCTTTCCGAAAATCTTCTAAGTCTTTTGCATTCAAAAGGACGTATATTTTTTTGCAAAAACCGTGTTAATTGAGAAATCCGCGCAAAAAAAACTTCCAAAAATATTCTAAGTCTTTTGCTGAGAGTTTTTTTTTACCGGATTGTCAAATTAACGCGGTTTTTTTACGCGGATTTTCCAATTAACGCGGTTTTTTACGCCGTTTCCCAATTAACGCGGTTTTTATGCGTTTTTTTACGCGGTACGTATCCCCCGCGTAAAAAACTTGTGTTAATCTCCGCTAATAAAAGCATTAAGCAGGCGTTACTGAAGAAAAATTGAACATAACTTTAAAGCACATGATTTTTGTTCATGGTTCTGTTGTCCTAACGTAAAAAGGTGATTGTGTCGAAATTCATATCACTTTATTCATTATCTTGGGAACAATTTTCTTTCAGAAAAGAATTACGGTACACACCATTCCGGTTATCACGAAGCAGTGAATAGAATTGGTTACAACGCCTGTTATCAGATTTGTCCGGCCATATGCTGCACGGTGACTAAGAATCCACAGAAGTGGACCACGAGAATAGACAAACAAATTAATCCTTCAGGGAATGTCCGAACACAAAATAATGTTATACAACATATCAAAAATGAACTATTTTATGAAAAAAATGCGATGAGAATCCAGCGTTGGCCAAATCAGCAAACCAACAGCTGTTAGTATAAGGCGAAAGATGGATGGGGTCGTTCCAAAACAGTACACGCCAACTTGTACAAAATACTCCAAGATGCTCTATACCAGTATACAGATTTCAGAGTGTAGTACTTTTGGATTTTAAAATGGCGTCAATCATCAAGTTTCGTTATCTACAGATCACCCATTCTCAAACGACACATATATTGATAATGGTTTTCACTGTTTATGTTAAATTAATTTTGAATCAATTTTGTTGAAAAAATTGAATATTTCTTATCGCAGGGTAAAAGAGGTATATTTTTATAACCCATTTTTGCGCGAAGGTTGCTTTATTCAATTTGCTCTGATTGATACTTAAAATATTAAAACCGGGTTTTCTCTCTATAAAACTTAAACCATTTTTGCCCATAGCGAATTTTTAACCGATTCTACTCTCATATATGCAAATACTCTATGTCTCTATTTGTTGTTGATTAGCTTATCAATGTTCTTGAATGTTCTTGGTTAGTTTTGTTGCTGACAGAATTTCGCCAAACATTTCCATCCTGCGGATATAACTATGTTTTAGCCTTTTCGAGAAACTCAGCAGACCAAAAAAATCGTAGCGAATTTGATTTTTGCTAGAAACAAGCAGAATAACAACACTCAAGTTACGTGAAACTTGAAGACTTGCAGTGTTGCTTGTAACCTGTAGCTTGGATGCTAGTTGAATTGCTTTCAATGAATTAAGATGGCGTTTCTGTGTTATTCTCTTTGGTCCGGTTGTTCGCAGTTTGCTCTGCATAAAATCGGCTCTCTTGAGAGGTTTACAAATGAATAAACCAATAATTTGTTATTGCTTCCGTTGAACGATTTTCCCAATTCCGATCGTCTAAATTGTTTCTTACTGCAAACATGACACCATTGCCTGGTTGGAATAAGTAGACAAAAATATATCCGTAAGGAGAAATCTAGTTAGTACTATCTTGAGGATTTCGGTAACGGATGAAACGCTCAAATAGAGACATCTTCCTAAAGCTGGTGGGATTTCCACGATGGATGGTTGGATTGGCGGATAACCTGTAGGACGTTTAGCCTGCCTTTTCTTTGCCCCCCTCATCAACGCCACAAAATAATCCCACAAAATGTCGGTTTTATGCGGCTCCGTAAGATTTTGGGTGGCGATTGCCAGGACGATGGATGGTGCGGTTGTCGCTTGTCTTCCTAATGATAAAAGTTTTGCTTTACCTCGGAAATAATAAATGAGAGGCTAATGTGAGTGTCATGCGTCACGTCCCGCCCGCGCACTAACGGCGTCGGAAGCGATGAAGACAACGATGTCGTCAGCTTTTGAAAGGGTACTCGTGCGTAACAGCGTAGGGTGCGTCCGCAGGGAAATTCGAAGACAGCCAGTCCGGAGAAAGTGTTTATTCGTTGGCTACAAATGTCAAATTATTTATGAAGTCAGAAGCTGTAGCGACTGAAACAATCATCAAACGGAGAAGATGAAGCTTCCATTAAAAGTAGGTACATTACCCAAATTTATCCAAATTGACGTCAAGTCAGTAAATCACTTCAAAGTACACTTTAAACCCGCCGCATTCATCGCATTTTCATATATATTTTTCCGTTTCCGCACAGCAAAACACGCTCCATATCCATGATTTATTTCGATCCATTAGCCATAATCATTGATGGAATTTTTATTGGCATATAACTTTTCTCTCAACTTGCCGCCATCTCCCCAGCGGAAAACTTCCGAGGAAACGCAAACCACAACCACAACAATGATGAATAAATGACGACCACTGCCGGTCTGTCAAGGGAGAGGGGAAAGCTTTGATTGGCGGTGGACCACGGGGCAGCGGGTAGCCAAATTAAGGAGCCTCTAGTTCTGGCTGCGGCAAAGAAATCCCCAATCAAATTTAGACTTGAACGGCTGGTTTGATGTTGTTGCGAAAAATGCAAATGTTGAATTGGAAAGGCAGCCAATAGGGTCTAAAGAGAAAAGTTTTTCTGTTAAACCTGGTAAACGACTGATGTCAAATGTTCGCGCCTATTTTCATTTGTTGGAAATTTTCAACCTGTGAACTGTATGAATGTCAACCTAGAAACTGCTGTGATAACAGATTTTGTGTTAGTATACTTATACATTGGGAAATGAAACGCCTTCTGAAAATTGTATAATTTACAGTTACGCAACAGACCAAAGTAAAACCAGCTGGAAATACTGAAAAGTTTCAAAAACCGGTGCCAGCGTCTAACGCACACGTACCGCACCAATTTCGTGATGGTACTCAATTAGGAAGACAAAGCAGAAATCTTCGCCAATAGACGAGAATATCCCGCCGGAGACCGAAGGACGTATCTGGCAAGACAGCTCCAAGTAAATGGATCCGGAGTTGGATGATGGTCCCGACGCGGACGGAGAAAGCAGGAAATTAAAGACGGTACAAGTGAACCGGCCTGAGAACACAGCTGGAGAAACTTTTATCATCCACTCCGGCTGGCGTCCGGTGAAACATTCCCTTGCTGCTACTAACTATTTAACCTCAGGTCTTCGTTCGTTCTATTCTTTGGTTGACGTAGCAACAATTCCGTGCTCTTCGCTAACGCCATCCGGGAGCAGCAGGTTAATTTCGTACAAATCTGCCGGGAAAAGGTTTCAATATTTAATTTATGTATTTGTCAGCCTCTTCAGCCCGAAACTTATTATGCTGCTTCCGAGACGAAGGAAGAATAATAGTGTCGGATGTTGCTCTCCCGAGACAGTTTTGGATCAAAGTTGGCACATTCCTACTTTCTTGGTTCTATTGAGTAGAAGAAAAAAATCAACAATGAAGCTACGGAAATCTACCCTCAATCAAATCTGTAGTATTGTTACTCCCAGTACATGACAATCACCCAGAAATCTTATGTTCCAAAATAAATCTCATAAAAGCACTCCTCAGTGCCGGTGCGTAGCGCTTAAGGAGCATCTCGAAACGAAAACTTATGAACCGAGTGAAACCACTTCAAAATACATACCTACCATAGCATTGCAGAGAACCGACATTCTGGTCCATGCCAGCAGCAGCAGCAGCACACGCTAGAGATCAAACCGAACACTGAAAAGCCTGTGCCAGTCTACTGGAAAGTAAAACGGAAAAGCAACAATCTTCTCAAGTGGTGTCTTCTCTATACGCACCACATAGAACGACAGTGAATCTTCGGATAGGCTACCTACCCCCGACTCGTTCTGAGCGGGACGGTAGCTTCTGGTGGGGCGAAAATTCACAAATCGTTGGCAGTTTGCTGCGAAGCTTCCAGCCCCGTCAGGTTTGTGATAGAGGAAGAAGTCTATTAACAAAAAATAAATTTCCAGGATTTATATTTTCCTGTTTCGTTTTGGGTTTGTTGAAAAGCTAGGTGGTAGGATGAGCATTGGGAGGGAATCCAGCCAACACTGGGAACATGTTTTAAATGGGGCTAATATAGAAGAAGCAATGCGAGTAGATTGCCGAGTGTGGCAAGGACCTTTTTTTAAGAGTGAGTAGTTCAAGTAGTTGTCTTCTTTCGGTAAAGATCGGTAAACAGTGATTGACGTTAAGTGGTTTTGATTGTTTAGCATCCCGAATGTTATGGGAAATAAACACTGAGTGGATGATGGATATTGTTTGGAAGCGAAATATCATGAGCACCCTGAAGCCCAATGCTTTGCTATACATTTAAGACACCGAACGATAGACACATTGAAATATCCATGACATACTTATTACTTTTGTTAAAAATACGGATACGGCCGACTTAGACCCTAACTCAAACACATCGCATTATATACAGTTTATTTCCTTGATTTGTCATCTGGAAGCGTTCTGTTTGAAGTTAGACAATCCAATTTTCATCCATGTGAATGACGAAGACTCCGTGAAAATAGAAGGAGACTATATGTCATACTTAAGCTGACCAACCGTACGGAATTTGGGGGGACAGCACGGATTTTGGTCATGTGACCGGAAAAATAGTTGTACGGATTTGTTCGAAATTTGTACGGATTTTTTCTCCCGGGACAACAAAAATCTTCAACAAATAGAAACAGACTAAATAACGCTGCAAACTAGTTTTCCAGGATCCAAAAATCTAATTTTGTTTGCAAAAGGAAACCGGTGAACGAAAGTGCTAAAAAATCGATTTTTGTAAATTTTCTTATGAGCTTTGGGACTAAAACTACCAGTACACTGCACAGTGGGCAAAAAGCGACCCCCAGAGGCACTTAATTAGTCGCCGCGGGATTCCTATCATAATTTATATATGAAAAGTTGCGGAATTTGATAAGAAATCTAACGCAACTGGTTTGGTCCACTGCACGCATCTGTGACCAGAGTCACGGGGGTTTTAGTATCTGAAGTATTCCTGGTATTAGGGTAAAGTAGTAAAACTGCCAAAATATTCGACTTTATTCGTTTTCATTTTAGTTTCCAAGTGTTAGCAATCACGGTAGGAAAAAATTTTTGTTCTAGGATATTATTTATGGAATTTAGGGGAGTGCAGTAATAGGAGAGTGTAGCGTATTTGGGTATCTTCGTGAGGAATAAACTAAATTTGGAGTAATTTGATTTCTTTTCGATAGAATTCAATAAAAATGTATTTTTTCGCTGCTATTTTCCATGAGGGCAGTAGTAGGATTTTTCGACATTAAGGGCGCCTCAGAAAAAATTTTTTGGCTATTTTTTTTCTGAAAATGAAGCCATTATATTATAGACATCACGCTTCGGTAAATATAATAACATGACTTTGATTGTCGGGGTGATTTTGATCACTCGAAACTTTTTTTCGTAGATTACATATTTAGCTAGAATAGTCTACCTAATCATTCAAATTTGTAATGAGTTTTACTCTAAACATATAAAGTAGTGATTTATTATGCTTTTTGATTACATTATTCGATTTTTTAGTACAAAATATGCAAAAATCTTCACTTTTACTTTATCTTATTTTGACGAAGCTTCTAAAAGTATCTATTTTTTATACAACAAATAAATCTTAGATGTTAGCTAGAGTAGTAAATTCCAAACGAGTTTATTTTTCTTTGGCATCGGATGTGCCAAATCGATTTCTGAGAGCTTGCTTAATTTTAAAAATATGTTTTGTGAAACTAGTTAGCAATTATTTCAAATTATTTCAAGATTAAATTCGCAAAAAAATGATATGCAATACTCCAATATGTTAAAATTGATGAAAATCTTTGTTAATTGATAAACCGCTGAAATAAAACAAATTTAGCAGTTAAACACGTTTATAGATACTTTTATTCTAGTTAGACACAATTTATACGAATTTTGGTCATTTGAATTTTACAGTATAGTGAAATAATGTATACAATGCCAATTAACATCTATTTAACAATGGGTATCGTTTTAAAATTAGTTTAAACAAACATTTGAATGAAAAGCATCCTTCGTACATAAGTACATGGTTTAAAAATATTAAACTTGAAAAAAATGTCTTACGTTGAAAAATATGTAATGATTACTTCGAAAAGTGATCAATGTCACCCCGGTTTACGGTACTATCGGAACAGAAATTAAATTACTCCAAATTTAGTTTGTTTTTCACGAAGATTGTTAACACCTAGAAACTGAAATAAAAACTAACAAAGTCGTATATTTTGGCAGTTTTACTACTTTACCCTAATACCAGGAATTCTTCGGGTACTAAAACCCCCGTGACTCTGGCCACAGATACGTGCAGTGGACCAAACTAGGTGCGTTTGATTTCTTATCAAATTCCGCAACTTTTCATTTATAAATTATGATAGGAATTCCGCAGCGACTAATTGAGTGCCTCTGGGAATCACTTTTTGTCTAATACCGGAATACTCCGGGTACTCAAACCCCCGTGACTCTGACCACAGATGGTCAAGGCTCCGAAAATGGCAACCACAGGCGAAATTTTTTTTTATTAAATTTTGCGTCAAACTATTTTTTCCCGTTTGTATATAACCTCTAATATTAAACAAAATGAATTATGAGCCCAGAAAAAAATTCCATGTCTGTCATTTATAAAAGTTTGTTGATGGTTCTTGCATGACCTGAAAATGACTGAAATACCGTTAGGAGATAAATAGGTAAACAAAATCCATATTTTCAACTCTTTGCCTGGAACCACATTTTTCCATCGCAGTCTAACTTAAATTTGATGACATTGCTTGAAAATTTGAGATGAATATGGAAAAATGCTTTTTTTTAATTGTAAAGTAATGAAAAACAAATAACTTGTAACGTGACAGATCAAAAATTCGAAAAAGTTTTGTGGACCACACTAACAGTTTGCTTACAATGTCTAACCTACATTTTACATTTCTTATAAAAGAAATGTATAGAATTCGCTCAAACTTTCAAGATTTTTTCCGAGGCCCGGAGGGCCGAGTCTTATATACCAATCGACTCAGCTCGACGATTTGGGACAATGTCCGTGTGTGCGTGTCTGTGTGTGTGTATGTAACGTACAAATTCTCATTCGTGTTTCTCAGCAATGGCTGAACCGATCTTATCCAAACCAATTTAAAATGAAAGAACTAAAAGAACAGTATGAACGCTATTAATTTGTTTTTGATTCTGATGTTTAGTTTCCAAGATATGAATGTTTGAATGCGTAAAAATGGCGTTTTTTGCAGTTTTTTTTTTTAATTATCTGCCGAAATTGACAATATAGATTAACAATTTATATGTTTTTGGACAGCTTTAACGAATACCTTTCGAACAAGCTGTAGATTGTTGAAATCGGACTTTTATCAAAAGAGATATTTATAATTAAATACGGACGAAAGATTTTTATCATTTCCCATTGCCAGAAATATGCCCAAAAACATGTAATCTATTATTAACGCCAAAACGGCTTATTTTAGGTCAATAGTATCTTCGGAGAATATAATGGAGACAATATGCCCTTTCTTTTCGTATTATGCCTTTGCTGATTAATTCCCCTATGAGTGAGATATTTTCGCAAAATTTCTTGGAAGTGATTATATCGAAATGATGCCTTCAGCAAATTTGTAGCTCTTACTTTGCGAAAAACTTTACTAAAGATTTTAACTATCTATTTGGAATACTTTAAAAGTTATGGCTTGTTGTTTGTTGATTACTCTTTGTCGCCTATTTATTGTTCAATATAGTAATAATCCATTGAAATAAGCCAAACATTATTTCGATAAAACGAATTTTGTATTTCATTTTACTATCTACAACCGCTAGAAATAATCACCGAACACTTCCAAGTTGTCTGGAAGGAACTTGATAACTTATCAGTACAAAAATGTTCATTTGTGCGAACCTTCTGACTGCAATTTTTCTAACTTATAACCATCGGATCGATCTGAAACATATCGGAAAATGAAAAGCGAAATAAATAACTCCAAGCAACGGCGTAGCCAAGAGAAGGTTTTGGGGTTTAACACCATACAACCCCCCCCCCCCACCACACCAAAAAAAATATTGGAGTGAGGTTGAAAATTTATTGATGCAGACTGATTTAATTCAATATTACTGTTGACTTTGGCCAACGGAGTAACAGCAGGGTATTTCCGCAATTGTAATCTCCAATAAAACACTCGGGTTTCGTAACGGGAGATTATAATTTTCCTATTGAGAAAGTAAATGAATCTTAGTTTAGTTTAACTGTACATTTTAGCGTAGCATAGGTTTAGATTAGTTAACTTTAGTAATCGTATATATATATATATATATATATATATATATATATATATATATATATATATATATATATATATATATATATATATATATATATATATATATATATATATATATATATATATATATATATATATATATATATATATATATATATATATATATATATATAATGAAAATATATCTAGATGTAAGTTTAGATAAGTTAAGCTAAGTTTTGAATGCATATTCATATTTAGTTTGTATGCATTGGAATTATTGATATAAGTATATTTAATATTTACTCACGTTTAGTGCCTACTGTATTTCGTTTATCCGGTTACGATACGGAAATTCTGGTGCGATTTAGGTCGAATTTTAGCAAAATATAAACCACGGATTCCCGCTAGTGGGTAACTGCTATCTCTATCCTAATTTTAAGAGTAGTCTGTAATATACATATTTATAATAAATTGGCATTAAATCCTTACCGACTTTAGTTGTAGTTATACGGTAGTTTCTAGGCACTAGACTACATTAGACTAAGTTAGATTTAAGGCAATTAAGTAGCACTAGATTAGGGTAGTTTAGAATCAGTTTTCTGGGAGGTTCAATACACTTGTTTACGCGATCAAATTGTGATAATTGCTTACTCACTGCGATGACGTTTCACAGTGTGTTTATGCCTGTTACCTCCAGGTATGCTTCATTGTTGGCTGAGTTGGTGTGCGAGGACCAATGTGTTGGAATGGAAGGTGCGCATGTAGGCCGAGTACGGTCGGCTAACACTCCCCCCAGGTACGCCAGCCTCCAAGCTGGCTTACTATTTATCGCGCCAAACGTCCAACATCACCAGCTTTGAAGTAGGTCGCTCGTACATGCTGGCACCTTTTTGTGCTGTCGACGATCGGTTTTGGTGTCGACGAAGAGTCAATTCACCACAGTCTGGTAGAAGTACATCGTCGCAACGCACAGACAGATGGGTTTTATGGTGTTTTACTTTTAGGTCTGAGTTCTCTGCGCCATGAACATCGGAAGATATAAGGATGTTATCGAATTTTGCTATGCTTAGACTATCCTGCGTGCGATGAGTATTCACGGTTTTATGCAGGTTCTTGTCGGAGTGCTCTGTTTCTGCGCATACGTGAAATGCACAATGTCCTGTGGAGACGGATTCATTCTTCTTATATCCGCCACATAAGGTCCACCCCAACCGAGTCTTTACTGCGACCGGTTCATCGTAACCCCCTAATTTAGTCATCAGGGCGACACTTACTCCTACGTGCTTTATACCGATCAGAATGCGTGGTCTAGCTTCGCCAACTTCTCCATGTCGACTGTTTGACGCGGTAGAAGTAGACTTTCAACGGTTCGTACAGCGTCGAGGTTGAACTTCTTGGCATTGTTTTCCATTCCCGACACCTCCAGGTTGACGACTTCGGACTTCATCTCGTTGCGCAGTGTACCCCCAGTCCATTTGAGGCATAACGGTTGCATTGTTCCTTCCAACATGAGCTCGTTTGACAGCTGCTGGTCGAGTAGTGTCAACTCTGACCCCTCATCGAAGAATGCGTACGTTTGTACGGAACGGTGTTTTCCGTGTAGAACAACCGGTATGTAACGGAACAACACAGCGCTTGAATTAGAATGATGTAAATTGAACCCTTGAGTGTGCTCTTCATTCTGTATCTGCGGAGACGGTGTTGTTTTATCTGAGTGTGTCACTATGAAATCGTCCTTTCGATCGTTGTGCAGCAGTTCATGGTGCATTCTTGTACATCCGTTTATTCCACACAACTTAGCATAACAACTGTTAGCGCTATGCTTGTGGAGACATCGCCGGCATAAGTTGAATTCCCGCACAACGGCCCACCGCGAATCCCTGGACAGCTCCTGGAAACGCATGCATTCATCGATTGCTTTACAATTGCCTTTGCAGATTGCGCAGCTGTTATCAATCCATTCTTTTAACTTTTCTTCCCTAACACCACTCTGTGGCGCGATCGATGGTGAAGGGGGTGGGTATGATGTTTCGGAGTGTGCATAAAGGAAGGCATTTTCCTTCTTGGTCCCTTTCGCCTCGTAGCGTGCTGATTTGGTCTCCACCATCACTGGTGGAATAATTATAGCGCTAGCTGCCTCAGCCAAAGAGTATATCCATTCTCCGAATGTGGATAGGTTAATGACAGAAAGGGTCTGTCGATACCGTGCCCAATCCAACTTGATAGTAGGAGGAAGCTTACTGACGAGCTGGTGTAGAAGAGAGATGTTGTACATATAGTCTGCAATGCCGCAAGCGTCGACTGTAGCACAGAAATTCTGTACGTTCACCGCGAAATCTACGATGGTTTCCAGTTTGTCTTCCCGCAGTGGGGGAAGCGCATTGATTTTCCCTATCAATGAGTGGACAATAGCTTCTGGTTGTCCATAAAGCATCCGCAATGTTGCAATTACACCCGGAGCATTCGACGGATACAGCAGTCGACTTTGTACAGCTTCGTAAGCCTTCCCCTTCAGACACTTTTGAAGACGGATGATGTTCTCTTCGTCAGAGAATCCACACATAGCCGTGGTGCTATTGTAGACCGAAATAAAAATAGGCCACTCGTCTGGTTTGCCGGAAAAGTAGGGCAGGTCCTTGGAAACTGCTTGACGTGCGGCTAATTGCTTCTTGCTGAGATGACAAGGATCCGGTTCCTCTTCTTCACGTATTGGCAGTTGACTAGCTCGTTGCGTCATTCGTCCGGAATGTGCAATACGGCATTCGCTACCATGGATCGTGACGTTGGAATAAGAACGGGTTCGGTCTGCAGCTATCATCGATTCTCCTTGAACATTACATGCGCTTCCAATAATGGAACCTACGGCTGGTGAATTACTTCGAGGAATATCATCATGGTCCGGAAACGAGAATTGATGCTGACTAGAATGTTGCTGTGGATTGAAGCCGCGAGTGGTCTGTGTAACTTTCCGCCCTCTTTGTTGCATAATATTTACGCTGTTTACCCAATCATCAACTCTGCTCGCCGCCTCGCTGCGACTTGAATCAGACCGGTTCGACATTTCTTCAAGTAGAGCATACTTCTTCTTGATGTATTCACGATACTTCTCCGCTTCACGCAGCTCGAAATCTCGTCGTCTTTTTGCTTCCTCCTGCTCCAGAATTCTACGTCTCTCCGCCTCCTGTTGTTCGAAAGCCCGCTCCTCTTCTAATTTTTGAAGTTCTAGCTTCAAAAGCGACTTTATCGAGCACGATTGTGAATTTGCTGACCTTGCTCTATTCGCTAATATAGTCGCCTTCGTGTCCGGATTGGGATGCATCGGCAACGTAATAGATTGACTGTGTTTAAACTGCTTGACCTCCAAAGCCGCAACCATTTTGGAAACTATTGGATTTCGTCCAGACGAAATCGAGAGGCCCGCCACACCTACTGCGATGGGTAATCCAAGCGGCGCATTAATCGGGACCGCAGGAATAACCGAATCACCACCGGTTTGATTTTGTTTAGACGATTTGTCTTGATCACCTGCATATTTTGGGATCTGCTGCAGTTTACGCTGGTACTTCCTTTCAGCTACGCAGTTGGGACATCTCCAGCTGACGTTCGCAATATCGTCTGCTACTCCAACACACTCATAATGATGCCACTTATCGCAAACATCGCATTGTACCATATCTTCGGTATCCGCTCCCTGGCAGATTTTACACGCCCAGCCGGGTACAGTATCATCGAACTGCTTACCCCTTGGAACTTTCGAGGTCACCTGTCCAATTTTACCACTACCACACACTTTTCCACTGTCCGACACACCCCTTCCTACCGGTTTTGGCCATGCCGCAGTAGCATTATCTTTGGCACCCTCTGAAGTGCTTTTTCCACTCTGTTTGGTTCTATTTCGGTTCGACATACCCGAGAATTAATCGTAGATATTCGCATAAACGAAAATTATAATATGTTGACTTTGGTCAACGGAGTAACAGCAGGGTATTTCCGCAATTGTAATCTCCAATAAAACACTCGGGTTTCGTAACGGGAGATTATAATTTTCCTATTGAGAAAGTAAATGAATCTTAGTTTAGTTTAACTGTACATTTTAGCGCAGCATAGGTTTAGATTAGTTAACTTTAGTAATCGTATATATATATATATATATATATATATATATATATATATATATATATATATATATATATATATATATATATATATATATATATATATATATATATATATATATATATATATATATATATATATATATATATATATATATATATATATATATATATATATATATATATATATATAATGAAAATATATCTAGATGTAAGTTTAGATAAGTTAAGCTAAGTTTTGAATGCATATTCATATTTAGTTTGTATGCATTGGAATTATTGATATAAGTATATTTAATATTTACTCACGTTTAGTGCCTACTGTATTTCGTTTATCCGGTTACGATACGGAAATTCTGGTGCGATTTAGGTCGAATTTTAGCAAAATATAAACCACGGATTCCCGCTAGTGGGTAACTGCTATCTCTATCCTAATTTTAAGAGTAGTCTGTAATATACATATTTATAATAAATTGGCATTAAATCCTTACCGACTTTAGTTGTAGTTATACGGTAGTTTCTAGGCACTAGACTACATTAGACTAAGTTAGATTTAAGGCAATTAAGTAGCACTAGATTAGGGTAGTTTAGAATCAGTTTTCTTGGAGGTTCAATACACTTGTTTACGCGATCAAATTGTGATAATTGCTTACTCACTGCGATGACGTTTCACAGTGTGTTTATACCTGTTACCTCCAGGTATGCTTCATTGTTGGCTGAGTTGGTGTGCGAGGACCAATGTGTTGGAATGGAAGGTGCGCATGTAGGCCGAGTACGGTCGGCTAACAATTACAATAACAATTATCTGATCCGTAGATTGATAACCTGTTGTTGTAAACATCATGAGGACTTTTGATAAATTGTCGGAATGGGGTCCTGATATGTAACTGATCTATTGGTCTTGATTCCACAGTTGTCTAATTGCATCAATAACAAATTCCTGACTGAAAACATTCCAATAGAAAATTCCAGAGTTCTGTAATCAATCATAATCCTCAGATTTATTTTCAAATAAGGGTAATAAGGGTCTTTTTTTAATAGCAAGCGAAGTTCAAATTGATTTAATGTTTATGAAACATAGAACTGCTCACCAAAAAAAAATGCATAACTTTCAACATTTGCTAAAAATGTTTTTGCCTTTCTCATTCACTCTAAAATTCTAATCCCGACCCGGAGTTAATCGACTGAGTTCGTCGAGATCGGAAAATGTCTGTGTATGTGTGTATGAGGAAAAAAATGTGACCTCTGTTTCTCAGAGATGGCTGGACCGATTTACACAAAGTTAGTCTCAAATGAAAGGTACAGCCTTCCCATCGGCTGCTATTGAATTTTTTTTTTGATTGGACTTCCGGTTCCGGAGTTACGAGTTGAAGAGTGCTATCACACAGCAAATTCCCATATACACTGAAATGAAAAATTTTCAAAATCAAATTTGTATTTTTGATGCCAAATGACTTTAAAATGCATGAAACATTGAGATGTTTGACAAAAATTGACTTTTTTGGACTTTGGTACATTTTTGCCTTTCTCATATAGAAAGGTTATGCAATCGCTCTAAAAATCGTCAATCATATCGGCCCGGAGGGAGTATGCAGTGAGGGGTTGCTACTTTAAAGTTTAAAATTTCTTAACAAGTTGAAAATTTTTGGCAGGACCTGGACCTCCCGGATCTTTCTCCATGATCCGCCGCTGGTTTCAAGCGATGTTTCAGTATCACATAGTATCTCAAGATCGTAGCTATCGATCCGTTGTATGTATGTGCAAATCGTACTGAACATGTAATATTCATTTCCACCATTGTATTGAACATAACCAGCCATGGAATCGTAGTCTGGACAAATGAGAAAAGCACAATTGCACCACTAGGTGGATTAAAACAGGTTTTTATTTTGGGAATGCGTCGAGTTGAGACGAAAACGTATTATGATTAATAACGAGGATAACACTTTCCGAATGTAGAGAGAAGTTATGAAAAATGACGATTTCCATTCGACTCTAGCAGGTTCTGATCGATTTTGATGAGCATTTGATTTTTGTTGTATGACCAATTATATGTCTAGGTCAAATGTTTAAAAACAGTAATTTAAGGTCAAGATAGCATCATTTTGAGACCGCCAATTTCGGAGGTTTAGTATCTTCAATGAGTTTTACAAACGTTAAACAGCGCATCATTTGATAAAATAATTTTGACGGTATATCGTCCAAGAAGTATTTATGGTGAATTTTCTCAGATTAATATTCATGACCACAATAAAGTCTCAACAAATTCGCTAAAGATACGAACTCTGTTACTATTTTCTGAAAAATTAATTCTGCATAATTTTAAAACTTCAAAAATAACGGTTTCGGAATTATGCCGTTTGGACAGTAAGATCGATTTTCACCAAACCCCCACCAAACCGAATTTCTGGCTACGCCGCTGAATTCAAGTAAGTAGAAACAAAGTCGTTCTACACTCGTTCACAAGAAACTTCTTTGAATGCTGAATATCTATTATAATACATTGAAATCCCGATTTTATCAGCCAAATATGAACATATGTTTGATGGGCTCTAGCAGACGAACAAGACTGAATTCGAGTAAATCCTTTCTTGCGCATGTTTTCCTTATCATGAAGATGGAAATATGCAAATTTTCAGCTTTTTTCCTACACAATATTACGAAAGCTTATTAAACAATTTTTCCTAATAAGTTTGTGAAAATTATAAACTATTTGAAATTTTTTAATAGTTTAATTTTTTATTTAACCGTGATTTTTTAATAAATAGTGACCATCGCTTCACAACGTAGTCTATTTCGATTTTTTTGGCTCAGTACAATATATAACCCCTTTAGGAAAATTCAGTTTTCCCACCTTAATTTAGATATTTTATTAACAGAGCATTAACAATAATTCGTTGGTATGTCTATTTTATGGGCCATTTTTTCGCTTTCCCATTGATTTGGTTTGAGATTTCTAGCACTGATGTTGTCCTATGCTGATTTGAGCTATTCCCTGAGTCCTGTCACTATCCCATGGAGTATGTGTTATCAAAAACATCGCGAAGCATCAAGTTCTAAATGTTCTCAAACGATATAATATCCGAAGAGAGTGATTAGAGTTATAAGAAATGTCTCATCACACTGTTAGGTGGATTAAAAGCGTTTTTCGAATATATACAAAAAATATTCATATCCCCCTCGAAAAAATTTCTTACTACGCCACTACTTTACTTCCCTTCCGCTGGAAGACGTGACCACAGTCACGTGACGTGACTGAAAAATCAGCTCAGAAAAATCTCAACGACCTCGGCTGGGAGTGAACCCAGACCAACTGGAATGAGTGGCGGGTACGCTTACCACTCAAGCACCGGCGTCGTCTCAAAGTACATTTAAAATTACCTACGACAAAATATGTGCAATTCAGAATATAACGAAATGAAGATTGCTTAATTATTTGCATTAAAAAAATCGTAAAAAAATAGTTGCATATCCAAGGTGGTTCATTTTCAATGATAGCACTGCTGATGAATCACTTTATAAAAATAGGTGATAAGGGACACGGACGAAAATAGCTGACCACCGCCGCGCATGATGGCACGAGACCTAATATTAGAAAAGTTAGATTGAATGTTTCGTGTTCCACTGGGTTTATCAATTTTTTTCTTTGGGAAAAAATTGTTGCATACTTGCAGACAGTTGGCTCTCATGCCAAAAGACAGTTGATTGGATTTAGTGTTTAACTGGCACCTCACCTTCAAGTTTTGTATCACTCAAAACAATTGCTTTCCCGTTTAGAAGTTCATCGTTGTCACACCTGCATAAGTAATATTTAATGCCAACAGCTAGATTACACTCCGAAGCAATGATCCATGAGAAGATTAACACTTCTCCGACAACCGGACACTACCAGTATTGAGTAGAGCCTTTCGAAGCACTCTACACCAATCTTTTGCCAAGCCAGCTTCAGTTGCAAAACAGGTACCGTTTGTGTGGGTGGAAAAAGCCGACTAATTCCGGTATCTGTGTCATCAACATCACTCCGTCAAGAAGAGCCCCCTTTCCATCCGCTTCCGCTGAAAGCTATTATTCGAATTCCAAACAACAAGCAAACAACAATCGTCAACCGTGATCGGAACCGAGTGATTCTGATAACCGACAAAAAGACCAAACCTTTCCGCTCGCCCCCACCAGCACACCCACGCATCCAAAGGTTTCCAGTTTCTGGGTACTACCCCACGGCAGAACATGGCCTTCCCTTTTGCTGTGACAAGGGTTTGGTGTGCATAAAAGAAGCGCAAGATGAAAGAACAGATTCCGGGCTGGGAGTCTCCAAGGAGAGGAGATACGGTTCCTGCTTGGTAACAATCCCATAAATATTTGCCTATCGATTTTTGCTTCGGTGTGCTACATTCTTTACCGGTTGCTTCCGTGCCGAAAATGGAGCACCCGCATCCAGGTTGAAGTACATACTCCAAGTGGCGGCAGTGGCAAATCCCAGCCCTAGTCTTACACATCGAAGGATGATGTTTGTCGTCGTACGGCAAGAAACTGCTTCCTGATACCTATAGGTACTGTGCCGACCGACATATGCACAGAGCGCGCGTTCTCTTGGAGTGCTCTACCTTTTACAAATGCGGAGGTATTGATAAAGTGTGTCGTTGCTCTGGGTAGAGGAGTGGATTTGAAACAATGAACAATTCTTCGTTATCTAGCTACACTGAATCGGTATTGGTTTCCGCCCTGCGCTGAGACCCTTTGTTGCTATTGCAAGCGAAATATTTTACTGATGACAGATAATATAGGATCAACCTGCCAATGGGCAAATTTGCAGCCAATATCTATGTTCGTAAAGATATCCTTTTCACCGAGAAACTGAAATTGGACGACACTGTTCTAATCTTATAAATCCTACATATTACATTCTACAGAGCTCGATTTATTTTCTCAGCAGTGTGCAAACGCGAATGCGCTCGATGGCAATGCTGAACAAAGAAAAGCCAAACCAGGAAACAGTTTTCACGGACGATTCAAATTATGTACGTTACAAAAGGTTGATTTCAATAATGCAAGTTAATTATTTTACGAACTCAGCTTGGCAGCACGTTTTCGATAAAAGCAATAAATTTCACTGCGCATTTCACCTGTAAGCAGACCTACATTAAAATCTACCAAACGTTACAGCTATAATTGGAAGGAAATATAAAATTGAATTTTAAAAATTCATTGCCTCTGCATGAGCTGCCCACCAGCCGGTAGATCCATTTCGTTACCACTTTTCTATCCTATTTTATCGATATTGTCCGGAAGGAAGAAAAAAATCAATTCGATGGAAATGTCATTGTTTCGGCAGTTACCTTATTTCAGATCACATTTTGCTCCGGTGTGGTTTTCCGCTTTGTTCTGTCGTAATATTCTTGAAGCACAGTGAAATATTTAGGCCAGAACACATGGCGGTTCCTTTATTTGGATTTGCAACGTCGAACTTGGAGTAAAATAAGAGAAATATTTTTTAAATGAATTCAAGAATCGGCATTATTCATTGGTAAATCGAAATATCCCTGCTGAGTATGTTGTTAAATCAAAAGGAACATGAAACATGCCAGATCAGTGGCGTAGCCAACAACCAAAATTAATTGAATTGAAAAAAACCTGTTTTAATCCACCTAGCGGTGCAATTGTGCCTTTCTCATTTCTCTAAACTATGGCACGGAGGCTTTTTATGTTCAACATAATTGTGGAAATGTCCATTACATTCTTAGTACACTTTGCACTTATACACAATGGCATGCCAGCCACGAACTTGATGAGCTACGTGTCGACGGTGAAACACTTGAAACAAAAAAAATATCATACTTCATTAGCCTAATCAGCATTAGATCAATGTTATCTGCTTGCTAACTCATTTTGTCATGCGGGGGTGGGTATGTGAGGAGGGCGAAAGTCCCATGAACGAACGACTCCCCAGCTTAAATTGGTATGCTTTGTGATATAGTGGTGGTTTAAAGATGATGGGGTTGAAAAGGAGGGGTATGAGGGCTGGATGGGGTGGTGGTCTGAGGGGTGATTTAAGGAGATTTTTAAAGGAGGGGAGTGAACAGTAGAGGGGGGGGGTGTAACCCCTCTCCGTAAAGCATCAACTACGCCCCTGTTAAAATTCAGAAACCTTATGCGAGTTGAACAAAAAAATTTGGCCCTCCGGGATTAGGTTGACGTTTTTCAGAGTGATTGCATAACCTTTCTATATGAGAAAAGGCAAAAATGTGCCAAAATCCAAAAAAGTGAATCGTCGTCAAATTTTTTTTCGAGTTTGCATCAAATCTCGACGTTTCATGCACCTTGAACACATTTAACATCAAAAATAAAAATTCTATTTTTAATTTTTCCTATAGTTTATATGAGAAATTTCTGTGTGGCCGCACTCTGAAACCCGTAATTCCGGAACCAGTATTCCGATCGATCCAAAATTCAATAGCAGCCGATGGGAAGGTTGCACCTTTCATTTGAGACTAAGTTTGGGCAAATCGGTCCAGCCATCTCTGAGAAAAATGAGTGACATTATTTGACACATTCGCACATACATACACACACACACACACACACACACATACATACATACACACACACATACAGACTTTTTCCGATCTCGACGAACTGAGTCGAATGGGATATGACACTCGGCCCTCCGGGCCGGGATTAGGTTGACGTTTTTCAGAGTGATTGCATAACCTTTCTATATGAGAAAGGCAAAAATAGTAGTGGTTACCAGTTAACTTTAAAAAATATTTAGTATTTAATATTTAAATAATAATTTTGAATGTTTACTGTCTGATCATTACATTGAGAACTTAATGTTTCAAACACCATGGGGACTCTTTGTAAATTGTGGGAATGGGATCTTGTAACTGATCTCTTAGTACAGATCCTATAGTTGACAAATCATTTCAATATCAAAGAAAAAAAACTATCCACATAGAAACTGATGAAAATGCCGTTTTCCGCTGGTTTCTAGTAGGTCAGTATAAATTTTTATGAGCATTTGCTTTCCTTTGTTCAATCAATTATTTGAATAGCCCCCAAGTTGGAATGGAAATGAAGAAAATTGAATAAAAAATGCAAGTTAGTGGCTATTTATGATGTATTTGAGTACTGAATTAAATGGAGAAATACAATTTCGTATACAAGGACTCGTTCTTAAGCTATAAACTTTAATAGCCAAGAAAAGTAAAATAAATGATCGAAAACAGTTTTTACAGTCTGTCGCAATGCAACGTGAAATTTCGATATTAGGAAAACACTTACGTTTGTTTCGAGAATATATGAAAAAGTCGTTCGGCTTACCTGCAAAGATAGAATGAAAATAAAATATATTAATTCATATAGTAAAGCAAAAATTTAAAATAACTCTGAAATTATCATATTTTCGAAAAAATTTGCTAGGAACATTTTGAAATGGCACCAGATTCAACCAAAAAATTGTACTTTTGACTGCAAACAGCATGAATTATAAAAATATGTGAAGTTGTTGCTAAGACAACGTTTTAATGAAAACTTCATGAACCAAATACACCAAAAATATTTTTTTGCATCTTCAAAACGATAAACATTTGAGTATTGATAGTTCATGATGAAAAAACGGGAATAACTTCTAAAATAAGCTTAATTTTTGGACCTAATTGTTTTTTTTTTTTGAAACAAATGTCACATTTGGAAGATTTTTGTTAAATGTATTTTGATTAAAATGACATTTAGAATTGTATTCGGTAATAAAATTACAGTTTTGTTTATCAATTAGTGACAATTAAAAAAATGTAAAAAATTATTGTTGGAAAAACTTTTTTGTTGCTAAGTTCTCCATCACGCAATAACATTCAAATAGCTTTTTTTCTCTTTAGATATAAAAAATAAAAAAAATTTAAAAAAATGTGATTTTGCGATTTAAATTTTAAACATTAATTTTTGTTTTTATGAAAAATTACACATTTTTTTAGTGCATATTTTTTCTTGCAGGAGTATTTATTCCCTGTAACTAAGGTAAAATAGAGTAATCGAACTCTTTTTTAAGAAAGTAATGCACGTAAAAACTTTTGAAAAATTGCTCTTGTATCAAACTGTTTTACAGTTAGAGAAAATTATGTACACCCAGTTTTTTTTACGCGGTTTTTTTTGCGCGGTTTTTTTTTGCGCGGTTTTTTTTTGCGCGGTTTTTTACGAGGTTTTTTTACGCGGATTTTCTAATTAACGCGTTTTTTACGCGGATTTTCCAATTAACGCGGTTTTTGCAAAAAATAGTCCTTTTGAATGCAAAACACTTAGAAGATTTTCGGAAAGATGGAAGAGACGGGTCTGCCCGAACCCCAACAATATGGGTATTTTCGGAATGGACTTGAAGAGTAGGTGCCAGAAATTGATTTTTGACGCCATTTTGAAATCAAAGATGGCGACTTCCGATTTAGCGAAATTCGCTACAACCCAATCAATATAAATAT
Source organism: Topomyia yanbarensis (assembly GCF_030247195.1). Taxonomy (NCBI): domain Eukaryota; kingdom Metazoa; phylum Arthropoda; class Insecta; order Diptera; family Culicidae; genus Topomyia; species Topomyia yanbarensis. The sequence continues at coordinate 180,686,594 of NC_080671.1, read as the reverse complement.
TTTCGGAATGGTCATATTCATATTCATAAATTTCAAATTTCATTTCACCCTCAAATTAATTCATTAATTAACCACATTCATTCATTTCAAGACAACACCCCCCCCCCCCCCCCCCAAATATTTTAGTGCTACGCCACTGGAGGTTCGACAAAATGTTAAATGGTGACATATGGGAAAGGAGGAAATAAGCTAGAACGTTGCATAGCGTGTTTTTACTGTAGAAAAAAATTAAATAATTTTTTACATAGTAGGGAGAGATAAAGGAATTTATGACAATTTGTTGGATGGGGAAGGGGGAGTTAATTTTTGGGCAATTTTTCCATTACGTAATTTATGAATGGTTCCTAGATTGTACACTGCCTATATTTCTTTGATTGGTAAATGCTAATACGAATTGTTTAAGAAATGTTCTGCTTTGAAGCGACCTAAGTGCCAACAAGTAGGTTATTTTGTCAGATAGCCCGCCCTAAGTTACGAGCTCTGAGTTGTAATTTCGAATCCAAACTCGTCTATGGCTATAGAATCTGGCAAGCAAATGCTAGCTTACTTTGATATGGGTGCCAGGGCATATGTGACTAGATGGTCACAAGATGGCTGACAAGCTGGCTAACAGGGGGCAGCAAGCAGTTTCACAGGTACTGAGCTATGCTCGATGGCTGGTAGAATGGAATAAGCGGTAATCATTGTGATACCCTACCACCCCGTAGAAGTTGATTCAAAGGACTTACACGAAGTAACCTGGTGTCAATAAGTGCAAAATAACAGTAAGTAGGGCCATAACGTGGTCTTTTGGTACCCTTGGCGGAGTCTCAATTCTGCGCCCCTTTGGTTTACCTCTGAGCAGTTCAAAAGAATTGATTCAGAACATTGAGCTGTTGAGCTACAAGTCTTTTCAAAACAACATGAAGCAAATTCTGTAAACAACTGTCAACGTGAATAAGCAAACTACACAAAACTGTTTTTCCACGTCGCATTTCAATCTTCCTGTACTGTTCTCCACAAGAACAGATACAAATATCCAAAGTGAGCTGGTAGCGCTAGGTTCATTTGAAAATATGTTTCAAGTCAGCGGTTCTCAGCCTTTAGCGTACCTCGGACCCCTTAAAAATCACTCTGAGTTGCTGCGGATATGCATCAATTTTGTATGCCATCAATATATTTTCAGTTTGTTAGGAAACAAGATATGAAATTTCAATAGGCACTTGGGAAACATATTTTTCTTCGCGGACCCCCAGCAACGATTTCACGGCTCTCTAGGGGTCCGCGAACCATTCCACCTCTTATCTGTCTCACCGAGAACTGGACAGACAGGGACAACCAGAAGGAGCAAAAGATATTCTCCCGTCTTCGGAAGGGGCACACCAAGGTGACCCATGCACACACCATCTCCAGCGTTCCAACACCAGACTGCGTATCCTGCAATACCCGCCTCTCGCTGCCCCTTGGAGCTGTGGGGACGCTCCCCACGGTCCAATGCCACCTGGAGCACCCAACTACTATCGAAACTCTTTGATCAAGCCCAACCCCAACGACCATCACTAAGGACTTCCAATTGGACCTCTGCCACGCAAACCTCAGTGTTGGTGAGGAATGCCTCACAAATACAAGAACCGCAACGCCCCACTCCACCAGCTCCGATCATCCTCAACAACCAATGTGCCCCGAATTTCATAGCTAAAACACATAAAAAGCTAAAACATATTACGCTAAGTGTTTGAATGTAACGGAGGGAGCTTGTATTTAGGAGACTCTATATCAAGACTACTGCGGACACAATTTTTGGCACACGTGGTTGATTACGATGAAAATCATTTGATTATCAGTCCAAGTCCCGTCACTATCCCCATATTTTTGCACAAGCGAGCAAAACGAAGATGCTTTTATGATCTGTTGCTGGAAATAGGTTTTAAATATTCATTTTGTCTGCTGTCAATAAAAACGATAACATCCAGTCATACATCGAACAAAGAAAGGTGACCGCACTTTTGCTTTACTATCCCCTGACTCACCTTTTAATTCCTATCATCCCCATAATCTCTGTCTCTTTCTTTGTAGTCGTAAATTTTTCTCTGTACTTTGCTGATGATAAAATTGATGTCAAACAAGATTCGTAACCGGAGAATCCGATTTCCCGTTAACAATCCAACACATGGAACTCAATCGGACCATATCGAATGACAAAGAATCTGCTAAGTATTTTAAAGATTTCGGAAGTACTAAAGCAAAAGAATTCAACAATGACGCATACGGATAGCAAAAGTAATTCGCTGTGGTATGTGCGCAGAGAGTCATTCGGATAAGTCTTGCTTTTTTTAATGGAGAATGCAATTTACGTACTAACCCAGTACACGTGCTATTAGTAGATGCTAAGCTACCTGGAGCTCCGGAAAGCTGTTCGTGTCGCAAGACAGGAACAGCAGGCCTATGTTGAGAGGGTGGAATGTCGGGAGAGGCCCGACAGAGAAACCCAGACAGTGGCCTCCAATAGGGAGGAAAGAGAGAAGGTCGATAGAGGTTCACAGACAGTGGCATTTACCTTCTACGGAGCAGTCACGTCGATCGGAGCGGCGACCGAGTTCCCCTCGAAGGGAAAAGGAAAGGGCAATCGCAAGACGACATCGAATGCAAAGCGCCCTAGGAAGTCGCCAGGCGAGGGTTCCAAAACCGACACCACTCGGCGTGCAACCGTCAAGGTCAAACGCCGCCTGGGTGAGGTAAGCGAGGGCGAGAGTGACCTCGCTGTGGAGAGCGATGGTACCAGAAACCCGGCACGACCGGGCCAGGGGGGCTCAAACCCCTGGACGCTGGTCACCAAGAAAAAGCCGGCTCCGAAACCGGAGGTACCGCGGCCTGCGAGGAATGCCAAGGACAGAGGCGAAGCCTTGTGGTTAAAAACCGACAAGGACAAATACGCCGATGTCCTTAAATCGATGAAGGCGGCCGAAAGCCTCTCGGCCCTTGGGCAGGATGTGCGTAGCGTAAGACGCACCAACACGGGAGAGATGCTCCTGGTGCTGAAGCGAGGCGCACAATCAAGTGCAGTATACAAGGCCTTGGCCCAAGAGGTCCTTGGTGAGGGCGCCCAAATCAGGTCGCTAGGTGCGAAAACAACTCTCCAGTGCAAGCACTTGGACGAGTTCACGACCGCAGAAGACGTCGTCGCAGCCGTCAAGGAGCACTGCGACGTCACAATCGAGCGGGCCTCTGTGCGACTGAGAGATGGACCCTCTGGCACCCAAGTAGCCTACCTCAGGCTACTGAAGGCGGATGCCAAAAAGGTAACCGAGAAAGGGAAGCTGAAGATCGGCTGGTCGGTATGTCCTATTAGTATACCCCAGCCGCCTTCAGTGGATAGGTGCTATCGGTGCCTTGAATCCGGCCACAAAGCATACGAATGCAAAGGCATAGATAGGAGCAAGCTATGTCGTCGCTGCGGCGAGGAGGGACATAAAGAGCGGGGGTGCACTAAGGCATATAAGTGCCTTATCTGCACCGCTAAGAAGCAAGCCCATAAACATGCTATGGGCGGACCTTCGTGTCCCTTCGGCGAGTTAAATAAGAAGAAGCCGTGAGAGTCACACAGCTAAATCTTAACCATTGTGCAGCAGCCCAACAGCTGCTGTGGCAGTCGGTCTCGGAGTCGAGGACAGATGTCGCCCTCTTATCAGACCCGTACAGCATCCCTGCCGGCAACGGCAATTGGGTGTCGGACGGGTCTGGAATGGTGGCAATCTGTACAACGGGACGGTTCCCGGTTCAAGAGGTAGTACACCCCTCCGCCGAGGGTGTGGCGATTGCCAAGATCAATGGTGTGTTCTATTGCAGCTGCTACGCCCCACCAAGGTGGCCAATAGAACAGTTCTACCAGATGATCGACAGGCTCTCGTCGGACCTCGTGGGCCGGAAACCGGTAGTAATAGCGGGAGACTTTAACGCTTGGGCAGTGGAGTGGGGCAGCCGCTGTACAAATAGCAGGGGTCAAGCGCTAATGGAAGCGCTTGCGAAACTCGATACTGTGCTAGCTAATGATGGCTCCGCTAGTACATTCCGTAGAAACGGAGTGGAGGCGTGGATTGATTTGACCTTTGCCAGCCCGAGTCTGGCTCCAGGCATGGAATGGAGGGTAGACGAAGGCTACACCCATAGCGATCATTTAGCAATCCGCTTTAAGATCAACTATGGTGTGCAGCATCCGAGGGCGGGAGATCCCTGTCAGGTACGCGGGTGGAAGTCCAATCACTTCGACAGCGAAGCTTTCACCGCGGCCCTGGGACTGGAGGCCAACACCGACAGTCTAAGCGGGGAAGCGCTGGTAGCTGTTCTATCACGCGCGTGCGACGCCACTATGCCGAGAAAAACACTGCCAAGAAACGGTAGATGCCCGGTATACTGGTGGAGTGCCGAGATTGCAGCTCTACGGTCAGCCTGTCTCAGAGCTAGACGTAGGATGCAAAGAGCTCGCACCGAGGATGCAAGAGAGAACCGCCGTGAAGTGTTTCGAGCTGCGAAATTGGCCCTTAACAAGGCTATTAAGAGCAGCAAGAGAGCGTGTTTCGACAACCTGTGTGAGAGTGCCAACGCGAATCCGTGGGGTGACGCCTACCGGATTGTGATGGCCAAGACCAAAGGGGGCTCCTCACCCCCAGAACGGTCTCCGGACCGGTTGGCAACGATTATCGAAGTACTCTTCCCGTCTCGAGCCACAAGCCCCTGGCCACCTGCACTACGAGACAGTGCGGGCACGGTCGAAATGGTGGCTCCAGTGACGAATGAAGAACTACTCGCAGTGGCTAAATCCCTAGCAATGAACAAAGCTCCAGGGCCGGATGGAGTTCCAAACAACGCTCTCAAGGCAGCGATCATAGCGAACCCGAACATGTTCAGGCTAGCTATGCAGAGATGCCTTGACGAGTGCCGTTTCCCCGATAGATGGAAAAGGCAGAAACTGGTGCTGTTGCCGAAGCCCGGGAAGCCGCCAGGCGACCCATCGGCGTACAGACCAATCTGTCTGATAGACACGACTGGCAAACTGCTTGAGAGGATCATCCTCAACAGGCTCACCCCGTACGCGGAAGGTACGGACGGTCTGTCAAGCAACCAGTTTGGCTTTCGGAAGGGTAAGTCCACAGTGGACGCTCTCAACTCAGTGATAAATACTGCCGAGATAGCGATCCAACGAAAAAGGCGAGGTATTCGATACTGTGCGTTAGTGACACTTGACGTGAAGAACGCATTCAACAGCGCAAGCTGGGATGCCATCGCGCTCTCGTTACACCGGCTTAGCCTACCGGTGGGTCTGTACCGGATCCTGGAAAGTTACTTCCAAAACCGCGTACTGCTATACGAGACCGATGCCGGTCAGAAAAGGGTTCCGATTACCGCCGGAGTCCCGCAGGGCTCGATCCTAGGCCCGGTGCTATGGAACCTCATGTATGACGGGGTTCTGAGACTGAAGTTCCCTCCTGGGGTCAAGATCGTCGGCTTTGCCGACGACGTAACCTTGGAGGTCTACGGGGAGTCAATTCCTGAGGTAGAACTAACCGCAGAACACGCGATTAGCACGGTGGAGGAATGGATGAGCGCGAGAGGCCTGGAGCTCGCTCATCATAAGACGGAGGTAGTTATCGTCAACAACCGCACGTCGGTACAACATGCAGTTATCCATGTGGGAGAAGTCGCGATCACTTCACAGCGAAGTCTGAAGTCTCTCGGAGTCATTATAGACGACAAGCTGACCTTCGGCAGCCATGTCGACTATACGTGCAAGAGAGCGTCGACTGCTGTTGCGGCACTATCGAGAATGATGTCCAACAGCTCAAAGGTGTGCGCCAGTAGACGTAGGCTACTGGCAGGCGTTGCCGTATCTATCCTCAGGTACGGCGGCCCGTCATGGTCAAGAGCACTGAGGGTAACCAGTTACCTACAGAAACTGGAGAGCACCTACCGCGTGATGTGCCTCCTACCTGTCTATCGCACGGTATCACACGATGCATCCTGCGTGATAGCGAGCATGATGCCAGTCGGGCTGGTCATTCGGGAAGATGAGGAGTGCTTTGAGCTACGTGGAAATAGGGGAGCCCGCGAGCGCACCAGGGCGACCTCGGTCGCCAGATGGCAGCGTGAGTGGGACAACTCCTCGAAAGGTAGGTGGAATCACCGGCTGATACCTAGCATATCGAGCTGGGTGGGAAGACCCCATGGGGAAGTTCACTTCCACCTGACACAATTCCTGTCAGGCCATGGCTGTTTCCGTCAGTACCTCCACAGGTTCGGGCACGCGGAGGTCCCAGTCTGCCCGGACTGCCCAGGTGTAGATGAAACTGCCGAACACATACTGTTCGTATGTCATCGGTTCGACGTCGAAAGAAGAGCAATGCTTGACGTCTGTGGCTGGGACACAACCCCTGATACCCTTATTCAGAGGATGTGTCAATCGGTGGAGAAGTGGAACGCAGTCTCGGCTGCTACCATCCAGATTGCCAGTAGGCTACAGGTAATCTGGCGAACCGAGCAACAGACGACGGGCACGGCTAACTAGTGATTGGTTAGCTGGAGCGAAAAGGCCAAGCGCAAAATAAGAGAGTGAATGGTCTGTTCATGCCGAGGCAGGTTGGCGCAGCGAATGGCAACCGCGTAAGGGGTAAACCCAGCCACCCCGAAGCAAGACAGAAGAGTGAGTGTATAGGCGTATAAGTGGACTGCCTCATGCCAAGACGGGAGGGTCGTAGCGTAGTATGTTGGAACTTAGCTATCGATGCCTCATGGCGTGGCAGAGGAGTGAAAGGGTGAGCATCCAAGTCAGTCTCACACGGCATGTTAAGGGTGAGCATAAAAGTCAGCCTCACAGGTTGGTAGAGGCTAGCACAAAAGTCAGCCTAGCAAGGAATGAAAAAGGTGAGCACAAAAGTCAGCCTCGCATGGTATGTCAGAAGTGGGGCCTAAGAAAAATGTCCCACATGGGATGCCAGAGGGAGTGACAAAGGTACAATAGAGTGGCACGATTGAGAGTGAATCAGGTGATAGCGTGAATCAGGTGAGCACCCAAGTCACATGGTATGGGTAGGGCGAGCACAAAAGTAAGCCTAGCAAGGAATGAGTAAGGTGAGCACACAAGTCAGCCTCGCATGGAACGTAAAAGGTGAGCACAAAAGTCAGCCTCATGTGGGAGTGTTTGAGAGTGAATCAAAGTGCGATTGAGAGAGCACCCAAGTAAGCCTCATACAGGATGTATGAACGCGTGAGTGAGAGTGAATGAGTACATTTAGTACAGCCATCCCCCCAGAAGTAATACCGAGAGGTAGTTCCTGGAAGGAATGATGGCGGAGCCCAATGGAGTTTAGTCGGTATTAATGGCTGGTCACCATTTGAGTCCGACACGCCCCCAGTGCACCCCGTGCGGTAGATTGGACCCTACCAATAGCACGTGTACTGGGCTAGGACATAAAGGTCTTCTCCATTGTAAAAAAAAAAAAAGCTACCACACGGGGTGTACTGGAGTGTCGGGCTCTCATGGTGACACCATGACTAGGTAATACCGACTAAACTCCATTGGGCACCGCCATTGTTCGCCCCAGGGTATAGCCATCCCTCCAGAGGTAATACCTCTCGGTATTACCTTTGGAGGGATGGCTGTACTTGGTGTACTCACTCACTCTCGCTCATGCGTTCATACATCCTGTATGAGGCTTACTTGGGTGCTCTCTCTGTCACACCTTGATTCACTCTCTAACACTCAACATGAGGCTTACTTTCACCTTTTTCATACCTTGCTAGGCTTGCTTTTGTGCTCGCCTCTAACATGCCATGTGAGGCTGACTTGGATGCTCACCCTTCGCTCCTCTGCCACGCCACGAGGCATCAATAGCTAAGTCCCAACATACTACGCAACGACCCTCCCATCTTGGCATGAGGAAGTCCACATATACGCCTATACACTCGCTCTCCTGCTTTGCTTCAGGGTGGCTGGGTTTACTCCTTACACGGTTGCCAGTCGCTGCGCCAAACCTGCCTCAGCATGAACAGATCAATCACTCACTTTTCTGCGCTTCTGTGCCGACTTGCGGTTGTTGACGATAACTACCTCCGTCTTATGATGAGCGAGCTCAGGTCCTCTCGCGCTCATCCATTCCTCCACCGTGTTGATCGCGTGTTCTGCGGTTAGTTCTACCTCAGGGATTGGTTCCCCATAGACCTCCAAGGTTACGTCGTCGGCAAAGCCGACGATCTTGACCCCAGGAGGGAACTTCAGTCTCAGAACCCCGTCATACATGAGGTTTCATAACACCGGGCCTAGGATCGAGCCCTGCGGGACTGCGGCGGTAATAGGAACCCTTTTCTGACCGGCATCGGTCTCGTATAGCGGTACGCGGTTCTGGAAGTAGTAGGCTAAGCTGGTGTAACGAGAGCGCGACGGCATCCCAGCTTGCGCTGTTGAATGCGTTCTTCACGTCAAGTGTCACTAACGCACAGTATCTAATGCCTTTCATTTTTCGTTGGATCGCTATCTGGGCAGTCTTTATCACTGCGTTGATAGCGTCCACTGTGGACTTACCTTTCCGAAAGCCCAACTGGTTGCTTGACAGGCTGTCCGTACCGTCTGAGTACGGGGTTAGCCTGTTGAGGATGATCCTCTCAAGCAATTTGCCAGTCTCACATAGGTTGTCGAAACACGCTCTCTTGCTGCTTTTAATGGCCTTGTTAAGGGCCAATTTCGCGCTCGAAACACTTCACGGCGGTTCTCTCTTGCATCCTCAGTGCGGGCTCTTTGCATCCTACGTCTAGCTCTGAGGCAGGCTGATCGTAGAGCTGCAATCTCGGCACTCCACCAGTATACCGGGCGCCTGCCGTTTCTTGGTAGGGTTTTCCTCGGCATAGTGGCGTCGCACGCGCGTGATAGGACGGCTACCAGCGCATCCCCGCTTAGACTGTCGGTGTTGGCCTCCAGTCCCAGGTCCGCGGTGAAAGCTTCCACCCGCGTACCTGACAGGGATCTCCCGCCCTCGGATGCTGCACACCATAGTTGATCCTAAAGCGAATTGCTAAATGATCGCTATGGGTGTAGCCTTCGTCTACCCTCCATTCCATGCCTGGAACCAGACCCGGGCTGGCTGGAGTCTTGCTTTAGGAATGTTGAAAAGCACACCTTTATTGTGGGAAGAGATATGATCTAGTACCATTCCCCGCGAACAAACTGCCCCCGGACAATCTGAAGCGTTTCTTTAAAAGACGCTCTAAGCACTCTTTTGCAGAAATACTAAAGAGAACTACGTTATCCACCTGGACAGATTGTTGTGCTCTCTTGGCTCAGGAAGAGTGCGATTCTTACGATCCCTTTACGGGGACATCTATAACTATTATTTAAATTAATGAATTTTTTGTTAAGACTAAAAAAATCTCTTGAGAGGCCTCCTAATATAACAGCTCCAGAAAGCGCTAACACAAAACCTATGCAATCATCCTCTGGTCTTTGAAATTAAAACAAACATCTCTAGCGTCTCAAAATTTCAACCAGAATTTTAACAAAGTGGAAGACAGTTTGGGCTAGGTTAAGCAGCATGCAAAATTGTGAAAATTATTTCAAACTATCGCTTGTTCTCTAACTTTCATAGAAACATACATGGAATAGTATGTTTCTATGAAAGTTAGAGAACAAGCGATAGTTTGAAATAATTTTCACAATTTTTTTTTAATTTGTGGTTCACTTTTTTACAAAACTGATCAACATTACCACACCCCCCTAATGTTGGTGCTCTTAGCTGGGGACAACCAGGCCAACCACGTGCTGTCGCACGTGCTGTTAGTCAGGTACCAACCAATGCTTCCGTTACAAACCGAAATACATCGTTGAAGCAGCTACATCATCGAATTGCCTGTGGTACTAAATCCGTTATGGACGATTATCTATTCGAATGGGCCTGGTTGTAAGTCAAGGATTTGGTTCCGACTTTATCTAATCAATCTGCTAGATCGATTTGGTCACCACCGGCCAAGTAGGTATGCCAGATATTGATGAGACGAAGTTAAAATGTGATTTACTCAAACTGTATATATTGTGTCATTCATGCACAAAATGGTATTTAAGCAAAGTTTATCCTTAGAAATTAAAAATTATTTTGTGATTATCCTTAATTTAGAAAGCATGTGATGTGGGTATTGGCGTGATTAAATAGAAAGATTTTAGTACAATTATTGCTTGGCATGTGGCTAAGCATTATTTGCTTGATCCATGGAAATTTTTACAGCTGTGTTTGGAATTTCATTAGACATCCTCATCAATCATTTTATCGCTCTGATCAACATTTACGTTAAATTGAACCATCGATACTCATTATGCATTGGGATATTCCATTTCCTGAAGCACTTAGCTGATGATCAGTGATTTGATTTCCGGGATCTCTCGTTCCAAATACACTCCAAGTTTACAGTTTCCCGCACGCACAAGCCATGTTCGCCAAAGCGAATTAAATCATCTAATCGTAAAACGCACTTCCCATTCCAAATAAACCCAATCCGAAGCAAGCTCAGCGAAACCACTCGCGGTGCGAGTGCCGTTTCTGCCGACCAGCACTAAATCGTCATAATTTATAGTGTGCTGAATACTGCAGCCCAGGACAGCGCCGGTGGCTGTTTGGGTAAGCAACATTTTTGTGAGCCATATTTCAAACTGATCACAGCTAAAATTTACGACAAACATCCTCCACGTCCTGGTTCAGTTAGATGCTGTGTACCGTTGCGTAAATACGTGTCTGAAAAGGTACGTAACGACCTTCGAGCAGCAACCACCGTCATCCGTGCGTCACGTGTTTGAGTGAGAGGAAAAAAAAAAGTTTATCGCGCTGTTTCGTCGTCCGGAATTAATATCGATATCGGATTTCAATCAAGTGTGACGAGCCGAAACCAAACGCCCACTCTTCCACCCCTCAAGGGTTATGGCGTGAGTAAAATAAGGCATCATCTTCGCAGCGTTGGCGTTCCGAACGTGACCAGTACTCCAGCCAACCAGAGATATTAGGGTCAAATCGGATTGACCCCGCTCCTTCAGTTGGAGCTACCCGTCGGGAGCTTCCCAACTCCGTAGCATGGGGACTGGATTATGCGCCCTTCCTAACGCCAAACTTGGGGTAGTTACCTGACCCGAAAAAAACGGTGGGAAAAAAGTTCGATAAACTAATAATGTCGAGTCAAAGCAAAATTTATGACATAAGCCTTGGGGATTGGGGATGAAGAAAGAACCACCAAAAATGAAGCTTGTGCTGATAATGGTTCGGTTCTAGCACGTGAGAGGTGGCGAGCACTGCATTAAGATGTGATAGCGGGAGATAAATCTTGTACTATAGGAAACAGATCAACAAGGCACACACGTATATATTCGGGGCAGCTTTTTCGTTGTTTGGAACAAGATTTTACCTTTCAAGTTTCGTTTGTAGCATTGACCAACACGATAAGCGGATTATTATATTTGCGACGTGTCGATCATGAATATTAAATTATTGTAAGCCTAATCGTTTTAGTTTTATTTTCAGAATCCAGTTACTGCAGACAACGCTTCTTAACACATGAAAAATTCGAATTTGTTTTTTGATCACCCTTTCAACGTCGGGTATAGATATATTTCACATAATTAATAAACTTTATTTAAATCTTTAGAGCAATATATTCCTTAAAATTTTCTGATCACGATTGGTGGTTCACAAACCTTTGCATCGTACGAAATGTTATCGTACTTCTGTTATTCCGTTCCCCGTTTAATAAGACTTCATCATTCCGCGAAACATCATGGATTATGATTTGTAGCGAAAGAATCAAAATTATGCTGCCACCGCCACCGCAATCCAATTTTCTCGTATGAAAAGCTTCGGTAGACGAGAATTTGTGCGGGTAACTTGGATAGCAAATGTAAATAAAACCGAACGATTTTCCACGAAAAATGTAATGATGAAAATGATACTTCGTACCTCGCAGGAACATTCTTACTAATGCATCATCAATATTCAGTTCAGCAGAGCCGTCTCAGCTTTCCTCGCCAAATCTACCATGACGTACAGCGTTACCACGAAAACAGTGGAAAATTCATCATCTAATGCCGAAGACCGCAAATATGCCCGGGGTAAAGATCATATGGTAGCAGATGCTAACACACATACTCACACCCAAAGACACATCGCACACAGTCACACATCGGAACATAAGGTTAGGTCATTGATTGTCTACTAAAAGGAGATGCATTGCTCGTAATTTCCGAGCCAGCCAAAACGACAAAAAACGTCACTTCCGATCGGTGACACCCAAGTAGAAGTGCGAGAGAGAAAAAAAAACACTATGTTACCGAGCAGTTATCAGCGACACGATGCTGTTTGGCGGTCGATTTTTTTTTTCAGTGCGGCTAGCGCGCAAAAATAAACTAGCTCGGAAACGAGTCTGCCTCAAAAAGAAGCAAAAGCTTTCACGCAGTGGATAGTGGGTGAAACTTGTAGAGGGGAAAATATCCCTGGAAACTTCTGGAAAATAAATTTAAGAAAAACATAGTGGAATTAAAACGGAAGATATCAGAAAAAAGTGTTTAATGTAACATTTCACTAAGTCGCTCAAAAACAGTACTTTTCTAAGAAAAATGTGTTTTTCGATGACTCTTAACAAACTTGTAACTCGTTTGAACAAATTACTGGTCACGATACTCTGCTATACACTTTGTGCTTCTATCCAAGCTACTGCGAAGCGGACGATAAAATAGTTCCTTTCACATTGAATGCCTCGTCGCGACGCGTCGAAAGAACAAACGAAATAGTTACTTTAATTCTTGCTGTGTTGATCTGCCGGGATGAGTGAATCGCAGGAGCAAGAAGTGGTGCTCCAGCCAAATACGAATACTTTTCGCATAAGACCGAGGATTTATGATGTGAAACATTTGCTGAAGACAAAAAAGCGTTTGGTTTACCGAAGGCGCCTTTATCGAGTTCTACCATGTCAGAGATTCAGTGCTGATAGCCTTCAACGAATTGACACATGCGAAAGCAGTCATTTTGCATAACAACTTGCAACACGTAGTTGTGAATGATAACGCTATAATTAAGATACTCATAAAAACGAACGATAAGAAAATCAATGTTCGGCTAGAAGATCTGAACCGCTTACTTGCACCGTGTCCTTCAAAAGATTCATGTCACATTTGGAAGAAATGGAGTTCATTACAAAAGAGTGGTGATAATCCGGGTGAATCAAACCGTTTCCTACTGCTTGACCATGCACCTACAAAGCATAGTGCGATAGTATCATTACACACTTTACATCCATAGTTTCCAATATTATTACCCCCTTTGTGGCAGCTGTTTAGGTCATATAGACGGCAAAAGCTGCGTCAAGTATCTCAACATCAACAACCAGCACCATAATTGAGGAAGTTAGCATAGCATAAACATAAGCCTAAGCATAACAATTAGCATAAGCAGTTGCTACTCCGTTATTGACCAGAACCAATTGAGATTGCAAAATGTTCATTGCTTGGGAATACCATGATGAGCCACATTGTACAATCTATATTGATCCCTGCACGCTGATCAATACCGGCGCCGGCCACGTCCGAATACAGATCTTCTGAGATACACATGTTGCTAATGAGACCGAGGAATAATTGCTTTGGGCAGCCGGCTGCCGATAATTTGGGAAATATTTCATTTGTTGTATTAATACGATTAGCCAAAAAAGCAACTTGAACTCCGGATAGCAGGCTATAAGGAGCACTGCTTATATTTTAATAAATCGTAAACTTAACGTTAAATCACGCGACGAATTTTTTCGTGATAGTTCACAATCGTGACGTATAAGGACAAGAAACAAGGAAAAAATCAAATGTTCTCGAACTTGAAAGCAGTGACCACAATGATGACATGGAAGTGTACGAGTTAGAAATGAAAGACCGCCAAGACGCTGTTGGTGAAGAAAAAATATTTCCCCGCCTAGCAAACCGGCCTCCACGCGCAACCGCTACTCGCTCACACGAGATCTGCCGAACAACAATTAAAAACTCGTTTTCTATTTTTTTGCATCCTGGAAATATATAAAAGACGGACCCATTATCACTTTGAACCAAGTAAAATAAACCAATTATATAAAGAAAATGCAGAAGTTTTATAGAAGATTGTACACTAAAACTCTCCAGAAATGAGCACTTTATCACTAGTAATTGCCACATTTAAAAAAAACGCTGATACAATTCTAGATATTGGTCAGAATAAAGTTAGTTATTTATATGGCAAGTACTTAAATTATACACAATTTGAATTTCTGTATTAAATTATAGTACTATAAGCTTACTATCAACAAAAGCGACTAAAATGTTGTAACTGGTTGAATCTAAAAATTAATAAGTTTGGATTATTATTTCAATTTTAAATATGTGAAAGGAGAGAAATGAGCAAAAATCACACAGAAAAGAGGGGAACAAATCAATCAATTGAGATCGACACAAGTGCCCCTCTACCATCCTTTATATATACTCAACTCGAAATTGCGCTCCTCTTCGAAAAGACTCTTACGACTTCACTATCCGCAATTTGCCAAATCGTATTAAAAAAACATGTGATCAAACAGACATTAGCACTTTAGTCAAGTAGCCGAACATCTAATCCAATCTGTAAGGTAATTGTGAACTGTTTAGAGCAAATAGTTTTTATAAAAAAACCTGTTTTAATCCACCTAGTGGTTCTCATTTATAAAAACTAGGATTCATTAGCTGGTTTTGTTCAATATAATTGTAAAACTGTCTATTACATTCTCTTTTAACTTAGCGCGCATCCCACGACTCCCACTACAGTCAACGCTGAACACTATTAAATTAGCTTGATTAGCAAGAGTTCATCTTTACGTGATCATATTTTAAAATCCTTGAGGATTGGGTTTGGAAGCAAAGGGGGTAGAGTGAAAGAGAGAGAAAGAGAGTGAAGGATGTGTCAGTGAAAAAATGTAAAAAAAAATTAAAAATGTTAAAAATGTCAAAAACATAAAAAACATAAAAAAGTTAAAAGTGTTAAAAATGTTGAAAATTAAAGAATCTAAAGCATGTAATAAATGCAAAAAACTTCAAGTGTTGAAAATTTCAAAAATTGAAACATCTAAAAAGGCCAAATTGTAAACAATGTTAAAATGCACAAAATGTTAAAGATGTTGAAAATGTTAAAAATGTTAAAAATGTTGAAAATGTTGAAAATGTTAAAAATGTTGAAAATGTTGAAAATGTTGAAAATGTTGAAAATGTTGAAAATGTTGAAAATGTTGAAAATGTTGAAAATGTTGAAAATGTTGAAAATGTTGAAAATGTTGAAAATGTTGAAAATGTTGAAAATGTTGAAAATGTTGAAAATGTTGAAAATGTTGAAAATGTTGAAAATGTTGAAAATGTTGAAAATGTTGAAAATGTTGAAAATGTTGAAAATGTTGAAAATGTTGAAAATGTTGAAAATGTTGAAAATGTTGAAAATGTTGAAAATGTTGAAAATGTTGAAAATGTTGAAAATGTTGAAAATGTTGAAAATGTTGAAAATGTTGAAAATGTTGAAAATGTTGAAAATGTTGAAAATGTTGAAAATGTTGAAAATGTTGAAAATGTTGAAAATGTTGAAAATGTTGAAAATGTTGAAAATGTTGAAAATGTTGAAAATGTTGAAAATGTTGAAAATGTTGAAAATGTTGAAAATGTTGAAAATGTTGAAAATGTTGAAAATGTTGAAAATGTTGAAAATGTTGAAAATGTTGAAAATGTTGAAAATGTTGAAAACGTTGAAAACGTTGAAAATGTTGAAAATGTTGAAAATGTTGAAAATGTTGAAAATGTTGAAAATATTGAAAATGTTGAAAATGTTGAAAATGTTGAAAATGTTGAAAATGTTGAAAATGTTGAAAATGTTGAAAATGTTGAAAATGTTGAAAATGTTGAAAATGTTGAAAATGTTGAAAATGTTGAAAATGTTGAAAATGTTGAAAATGTTCAAAACGTTCAAAATGTTCAAAATCTTAAAATTGTCAAAAATGTTAAAATTTTTAAAAATGTTAAAAACGTAAAAAAAGTTCAAAAATGTAACAAATGTTAGAAATTTATTAAATTTAAAGATGTTGAAAATGTAAAAATTGTAAAAAATATAAAAATTAAAAAAAATTAGCTAAAATGTATTTTTTTAAGTATGTATAAAATGTAAAATATACAAAAATGTAAAAAATCTAAAAAATGGATAAAAAGGCCAAATTACAAAAATGAAAATATTTTAAGAAAGTAAATAAAAAGTTAAAATGAAAAAACAAGTTAAAATTGTAAAAAAATTGCAAATAATGCAAAAAATGTGCAAAAATTAAAAAATCTAATACATTTAAAAACTTTAATAAATCTAAAAAACGTAAAAAAATATGAAAATATAAAAAATGTTAAAATGTAAAAATGTAAAAAACATGAAATATTTAAAAATGCAAAAAATATAAAAATGCAAAATATAAAAAATGTGAAAAATGTAAAAGCTCAAACATGTCAAAAATTTTAAAAGAGTAAAAGTGCCAAAATTGGGATGTAAAAAATGTATAAAATGTAAAAATCCTAAAAACGTTAAAATTGTAAAAAATATTAAAAAAATAAAAAAAAGAATTAAAATGTAAAGAATGTAAAAAATGCAAATAATGTAAAAAATGCGCAAAATGTAAAAAATTCAAAGCGCCTAAAAATCTAAAAAATGCGAAAAACGTAAAAAATATGCATGTAAAAATGTAAAAAATTGAAGAATGCAAAAAATATAATAAACGTTTAAAATCTAAAATATGTAAAAAATGAAAAAATAAAAAAAATACATTAAAAGTGTTTAAAACGAAAAAATTCAAATTAAAATGTAAAAACGCTTTTAATCCACCTAACAGTGTGATGAGACATTTCTTATAACTCTTATCACTCTCTTCGGATATTATATCGTTTGAGAACATTTAGAACGTGATGCTTCGCGATGTTTTTGATAACACATATTACATGGGATAGTGGCAGGACTCATAGAATCGCTCAAATCAGCATAGGACAACATCAGTGCTAGAAATCTCAAACCAAATCAATGGGAAAGCGAAAAAATGGCCCATAAAATATCTAAATATCTAAATTGTGGTGGGAAAACTGAATTTATATATTGTACTGAGCCAAAAAAATCGAATTTTTTTTTTAATCGATTTGAAGTTTATACTTTACTCAAATTGCCAACGCGACTGAGAACTAAGAAAATTTAATGAAATCGCAGCTCCTGATATCACGCTATCTCTGAAGTTTACTTTATTTTAAGTTTACTTTAATTTTACTTCGACATCGACATTTTCTAAAGGTGACTTCCCAGTAGTATCCTTGATTTGAATTATTATCGCTAATCCTAATGCCAAAGAACAAATAAAAACCTCTCGAAAACGAACCGTTTGGGAAAATCATCATCATTACTGAAATTTTCATTTTCACGAAACTTTTCGATAACCTTCCGTCACTTGCGTTAATGCACTGGGTGCACAGTGCTCTGAAAATCTAGCGAAACCGTCTTAGGGCACCAGCGGGTCTGATTCAGAGCTATCTGCGCGGCGAGTTAAATCTGTAAAGAATACTAAAAATTAATTTCTATTCCATAATTTTCAGTTCAGCAATTCGAGAGATCGTGCTCACCGTAAGCCATGAAAAATAGACTACGTTGTGAAGCGATGGTCACTATTTATTAAAAAATCACGATTAAATAAAAAATAAAACTATTTAAAAAATTCAAATAGTTTATAATTTTCACAAACTTATTAGGAAAAATTGCTTTCGTAATATTGTGTAGGAAAAAGTATTTTCTCTATCTGCAACATATTTCAGTATTTTCTCTATCTGCAACATACAGGGTGTTTGGTTCATGGTTAAGAATCTCTCGGGGGGTGATAGACTGCCATATTTGGAGAAAAAATTTGTTCTAGACATACCATCAAATCTCAACCGTTACAGAGTTATTGAACTTTTTGTGTAAAAAACTTATTTGTCTTAAAATACCTCTAACTTTAAAAGTATACTTTGTATTTTAAATGTTTCAGTTCCATTCTAACGGTGAGAAAATTTCCTATTGAATGGTATTCTCATATCTTTCAAGTAATTAGTTTTAATTACCTTTTAGTTGTAAAGTAGTTAAAAGTTAGTGTTTTTGAGGAGGTTTTTGCCAATTTTCTCGAAATAATGAAGTATGATTATAGCAATATCTATTATCCAAAAGTTGGGTTTTTGGACGATTCATAATTTGTTCTTGGACGTCATATTTCTATCTCTTCTCATTTCTTTGTAATTTCATTACTATACTTTTCCTGTAACCGACTTGCAAGTGCTTAAAAGACTCTAATCTAAAAAATATGCTTTATATCGTTATTTACAAGATTTCATTGGAAAGCTGAGAAAATTTCCTATCAGTGTATGTACAAATATCTTTTAGTTAAGTGTACTAAATGATTTTTTACTAACGAAATAACTCAAAATTTTTGTTTGTGGAGAGTTTTTTAATTATTCTAATTATTAATCAACAAAATTTATCGTTACTATTGTTCATTTGATGCCCCTTAATGTTCTCTATAACTTTTTATTTGACACATTGTCTATATCACTTTTCATTTTGCTGCTATTTAATAGTTAACACAGCATGAGCTCGCCACAAATGTAGTGGGTTCGAAATCGTTATTTTTGCATATGAAACGATATGATAAAAACGATTTTGCGTCGAAACCAAAAGAGATAATTGAATGGAGTCAAAGAAAGAACTGTAGAACTTGCTGAGATGCATTATTTCCATGATAATAATGGTGATGTTTATTATTTACTATTTTAAGAAAATTAACGAAAATGCTAATAATAGCACTAACTTTAAACTAATTTACTTTTAAAAGAATACTAAATTCACTTAACTGAAAGGTATTAATACTTTTTCCACTGTAAAATTTTCCTGGCTTTCGAATAAAAAGAAAAAAAGTACAACAAGTGCCATAATTTTTCAATTAGAGCTGGTACTAGTGAAAATGAGATAAAAATATCCATGTTGAATAACCCAAAATCATGAAAATAAGAGAAGGTAAGTGTATCATGTCAAAGAACGAATTAAGCAGCTCACCAAGACTAACAATCTGAATTATTAAAAGGATGAGGTTAACTATTAGGATTTTCAAGAAATGAACGAAAAATCGTTCAAAATTGTTTAATTTTCAATAAATTACTTTGAAAAGGCTACTTAAACTCATTAGCTGAAACATGTGACAGCATCACTCAATGCGAAATTTTCTCACCTTTCGAATGGAACTAAAACATTTAAAATACAAAGTATACTTTTAAAGTTAGAGGTCTTTTAAGACAAATAAGATTTTTACACAAAAAGTTCAATAACTCTGTAACGGTTGAGATTTGATGGTATGTGTAGAACAATTTTTTTCTCCAAATATGACAGTCTATCACCCCCCGAGAGATTCTTAACCATGAACCAAACACCCTGTATAAACCCTTAAGTATACCGATTAATTGGTATACGAATTGGAATAGGTTCGCCAAATTTTGGAAGAACCCCTTGAAAACTACCTAAAAATTGTTGTAGTTCGATGCAACAAAAAAATCCCCAAAAATGAAATGTACCTATTAATGTGAAACACAGTGAATAATACATACAATAAAGACCCATTTTTATCAATCTCATGGTGTATTTTAGGCTGACAAAATGGGGACATTGACTAAATCGGGCAATTTTTTTATTTATAATAAACTGAAGCTGTTAAAATATTCTTCCCGTCCCTTGATGTAGTCTGAAAACTATTTCTGATTATGATGAACTTTTTACTTTACATATTTCCATCTCCATGATAAGGAAAACGTGCTCAAGAAAGGATTTACTCGAATTCTGTCTTGTTCGTCTGCTAGAGCCCATCAAAAAGATGTTCATATTTGGCTGATAAAATCGGGGTTTTAATGTATTATAATAGATATTCAGCATTCGAAGACGTTTCTTGTGAACGAGTGTAGAACGACTTTGTTTTTACTTACTGGAAGTCAGCGGCGTAGCCAGAAATTCGGTTTGGTGGGGGTTTGGTGAAAATCGATCTTACTGTCCAAACGGCATAATTCCGAAACCGTAATTTATGAAGTTATAAAATTATGCAGAATTAATTTTTCAGAAAATAGTAACAGAGTTCGTGTCTTTAGCGAATTTGTTGAGACTTGTCATGAATATTAACCTGAGAAAATTCACCATAAATACTTCTTGGACGATATACCGTCAAAATAATTTTATCAAATGATGCGCTGTTTAACGTTTGAAAAACTCATTGAAGATACTAAACCTCCGAAATTGGCGGTTTCAAAATGATGCTATCTTGACCTTAAATTACTGTTTTTAAACATTTGACCTATACATATAATTGGTCATACAACAAAAATCAAATGCTCATCAAAAGCGATCAGGACCTGCTAGAGTCGAATGGAAATCGTCATTTTTCATAAATTTCTCTCTACATTCGGAAAGTGTTATCCTCGTTATTAATCATATTACGTTTTCGTCTCAACTCGACGCATTCCCAAAATAAAAACCTGTTTTAATCCACCTAGTGGTGCAATTGTGCTTTTCTCATTGGTCCAGACTACGATTCCTTGGCTGGTTATGTTCAATACAATGGTGGAAATGAATATTACATGTTCAGTACGATTTGCACATACATACAACGGATCGACAGCCACGATCTTGAGCTACTATGTGATACTGAAACATCGCTTGAAACCAGCGGCGGATTATGGAGAAAGATCCGGGAGATCCGGGTCCTGCCGAAAATTTTCAACTTGTTAACGAATTTTAAACTAGTTTTAATTTTAAAGTAGCAACCCCTCACTGCATATTCTCTCCGGGCCGGTATGATTGACGATTTTTAGAGTGATTGCATAACCTTTCTATATGAGAAAGGCAAAAATGTACCAAAATCCAAAGAAGTCAATTTTTGTCATGCATTTAAATGTTTCATGCATTTTAAAGTCATTTGGCATCCAAAATACAAATTTGATTTTGAAAAATTTTCATTTCAGTTTATATGGGAATTTGCTGTGTGATTGCACTCTTCAACTCGTAACTCCGGAACCGGAAGTCCAATCAATAGAAAATTCAATAGCAGCCGATGGGAAGGTTGTACCTTTCATTTGAGACTAACTTTGTGCAAATCGGTCTGGCCATCTCTGAGAAACAGAGGTCAAATTTTTTTTCCACATATACACATACACGCATACAGACATATACATACACACAGACATTTTCCGATCTCGACGAAATGAGTCGATTGGCATATGACACTCGGCCCTCCAGGTCGGGATTAGATTGACGAATTTTAGAGTGAATGAGAAAGGCAAGAACATTTTTAGCAAATGTTGAAAGTTATGCAATGTTTTGGTGAGCAGTTCTATGTTTCATAGACATTAAATCAATTTTAACTTCGCTTTCTATTAAATAAAGACCCTTATTACAGTACATCTCTACAAAAACGAGATCAATTTGAAAATAAATCTGAGGATTATGATTGATTACAGAACTCTGGAATTTTCTATTGGAATGTTTTCAGGCAGGAATTTGATATTGATGCTATTAGACAACTGTGAAATCAAGACCAATAGATCAGTTACATATCAGGACCCCATTCCGACAATTTATCAAAAGTCCTCATGATGTTTACAACAACAGGTTATCAATCTACGGATCAGATAATTGTTATTGTATTATTGAATTAAATCAGTCTGCATCAATAAATTTTCAACTTCAATCCAATATTTTTTTTGGGGTGTGGTGGGGGGGGGGGGGGGGTTGTATGGTGTTAAACTCCAAAACCTTCTCTTGGCTATGCCGTTGCTTGGGGTTATTTATTTCGCTTTTCTTTTTTCGATATGTTTCAGATCGAACCGATGGTTATAAGTTAGAAAAATTGCAGTCAGAAGGTTCGCACAAATGAACATTTTTACACTGATAAGTTATCAAGTTCCTTCCAGACAACTTGGAAGTGTTCGGTGATTATTTCTAGCGGTTGTAGATAGAAAAATGAAATACAAAATTTGTTTTATCGAAATAATGTTTGGCTTATTTCAATGGATTATTACTATATTGAACAATAAAAAGGCGACAAAGAGTAATCAACAAACAACAAGCCATAACTTTTAAAGTATTCAAAATAGATATTTGAAGTCTTCAGTAAAGTTATTCGCAAAAGTAAGAGCTACAAATTTGCTGAAGGCATCATTCCGATATAATCACTTCCAAGAAAATTTGTGAAAATATCTCACTCATAGGGGGATTAATCAGCAACAGCACAATACCAAAAGAAAGGGCATATTACCTCCATTAAATTCTCCGAAGATACTATTGACCTAAAATAAACCGTTTTGGCGTTAATAATAGATTACATGTTTTTGGTCATATTTCTGGCAATGGGAAATGATAAAAATCTTTCGTCCGTATTTAATGTTTATTATCTCTTTTGATAATAGTCCGATTTCAACAATCAATAGCTTGTTCGAAAGGTATTCGTTAAAGCTATCTAAAAACATATAAATTGTTATTCTGTCATGTCAGTTTCGGCAGATAATTTAAAAAAACTGCAAAAAACGCCATTTTTACGCATTCAAACATTCATATCTTGGAAACTAAACATCAGAATCAAAAACAAATTAATAGCGTTCATACTGTTTTTTAGTTCTTTTATTTAAAATTGGTTTGGATAAGATCGGTTCAGCCATTGCTGAGAAACACGAATGAGAATTTGTCCGTTACATACACACACACACACAGACACACACACACAGACATTGTCCCAAATCGTCGAGCTGAGTCGATTGGTATATAAGACTCGGCCCTCCGGGCCTCGGAAAAAATCTTGAAAGTTTGAGCGAATTCTATACATTTCTTTTATAAGAAATGTAAAAAGTATGTAAAAAATCTAGAAAAATTTGAAAATGTTGCTAATGTCAAAATTATCAAAATGCGATAAAAAGGAACAATTTTCAACTTGGTCTGAAAAATCAGTCAAAAATGCATTATTTCGAAACTAATTAGAACCTAGATGAAATTTATTTGTTTTGTTTGAACACCTATTTGTGTTCTTAGTCCACAGTTGGTTATGTGAACCACTCCACTGTTGCAAAAAACACAGTGGGTGTGTCGAAAGAACCCAAAACCGACAAAAGTTCAATTCAAGAAGAATATCTCTAAAAAAATAACTCGGCGTGGGTGCGGTCGAATTGATCAATGAATGTCAATGATAAAGTGAGAACTAGATATAAAAAGAATATTTAAAATGGAAAAATAATAAAAAATATATGTGAAAAGTAGAAAAGTAAGAAGTAACAAGCAAAGAAAAAAGTGAAGCTGAAAAATGATAAGAGCAAAGGGAGAGAAGTGAAAGAATGTAAGATAAGCAATAAAAATTTAAATATAAAAGGAAATTAAAGGGTGAAAAAGGGAAAAAAGTTACAAAAGTGCATACAGTACATGCGACAAAAAAATGAAAAATAACCTAAAACAAAAACTTTATGTGGGACCATTCATAAATTACGTAACGCAAAAATAGCCCAAAATTGACTCCCCCTCCCTCCATGTAACAAAATGTCACAAATTTCTCTATACTCCCTCCCTTATTACGTAACAAACTCCGGGAATATTTTTTTTTCTTCAGCAAAACATGTTACGTAACGATCTACCATACTCCCCCTCCCCCATATGTCACAACATGTCACAATTTGTCGTGCACCCTACACCCCCCCCCCTAAAAACGTTACGTAATTTAAGGTGGTAATATCGTAATACCGAAACGTTTTTTTATTGACGCCTATCCCACTGTTCAACGGTACGTTGCTCCCGTGGCAGGAAGGCTTGACGAACGAGTGGGCGATAGGGTAAGAAATCGATTCCGATTTCGTTATCTTCTTCCGTGGACCTGCGGACGGGCTGGTAACGGCGCTGGCAGAAAGAAATAGTCTAAATCCTTCGAGAAAATATTGCCAGTGACAGCATTTGTCTTACGCCTTTTCGTTGAACTCCACTGGAGTTTGCGGAGGGGTCTGCTGCAGAAGGACATTTTTCTATTAGTTTAATGACATTATCTTTCAAGAAAGTTGGAAGAGGATGCTGACCCATTGACCTGGCTTGTTTTTGGGTGGATGCCAGTTTTTGAATAAGTGATTGAGCGGTTTATTTTGGACAACTGGCGTGATCTGAGGAGTTGCAAAATTTAAGGAACAGAAATTTTCATTTACAGTTGCAAGTATTCAGAATAGCTAGCATAAGAAAATCACAACTGTTGCAAAATCAATCAAAGTTTCATCTCCAAAAGAAATTTGATTACCAAGGGA